>NW_018408699.1:24276-144229 GCF_002113885.1 Mizuhopecten yessoensis
GCTTATGTTGAATCCCTAAATTTCTTTGTACAAAATGATTGACTGATATCGATATCAATATATTGCACTATGTTCGTTCCGGTATTGTATTCTTAAATTCCGAAATGATTGCATCATTTTGTGTTATTACCTGTAGAATGCGATTGGTTTAAATGTGTTGTTGTTATGTAGAGTATAGGTTAATTGTATAACTATTTATCTGTAGGCGGTCTATATTTAACCCAGGGCTGTAAGTAAAATATATCTATACACACGTGACCTAAGGCTGTAAAAATGCCACGTATACATACACGTGTTTTAGTAAGGTTGTTACAATACAAAATAACAACATTCAAACTCAATACTTTTCTTTATTTTTCTGTCTTGATTTCATTATCCTTATAAACATGCCGATTTTATTTGTTTAAAGTTGGTTTTACTATGATTTTTATATAACCATGATATTATGTTGATGATCCATTGTTTTATAACATACACGTTTTAGTCTCAATCTTAAAGTTTAATTTACGTTATTAATTTTTCTCAAATTATTTTCGTTTTTGCTGAGCTGGTTTGTTTCATCTAATGAAAAGCATACATCTCTTTTTAACATGTGGCTTGTTGGTCTAGGGGTATGATTCTCGCTTTGGGTGCGAGAGGTCCCGGGTTCAAATCCCGGACAAGCCCATAAATTTTTCAACATTTTATAATTGTACCAAACAATCGTTCATTAATCCTGTAAATAATACTTTTATGTAAATAATTATATTATTATGCAACAGATATTGAAAATGAATAATAAACACAAAACCCCATTACACACATCACGAAACGTAATGTAACTTTACATAATTATTCTTAATCTAAATTATATATTTAAAGTGGATTTTGTCCTCAAACTTAATATCGAATAGTTATTTAAAGTATTAATTATGTGTACATACTGAGTGTTATGTTAATCAATAATAGTACTAATATTGTCTACAAGATAACCTTTAGTATGACCGATCTACATATATATATGTAATTATGTAAATACGTAATACAGGTACAATGTATATTACGATTATATATACCAACATGATGATATAATCTCTCACGTGACTCGTACATCAATATAACCGCTCCTTTTGATGGCAGATCAACAAAGTGTAACAAAAATCTCCATATTTGTCTTCTTTGTTGTTCATAAATCAAGATATCACAATAAAAATACAGAAATACACGAATACACAGACTTATGACAACATGTAAATCAAATATATATAAACACGTGTACGAAAAACAATTGAATCAAATATACTTAAAAGGAAAGGATTTTTCACAACAATATAATATCGATATTCACTAATCACCTACAGATTAAGAAATCCTATTCATTAACATCAAAAAATAAAGATTAGAAAACTTGATTCATCACCTTGTTGGTATGAATTGTACGTGTACCAACCTCCTACTCATATCCCAACTGGACTGGAACTTGTACATGTATCAGGAGACAGCAAGGACTGTCTAATGTCAGCCTTTCGGTCCGGAATACTTTGTATGTCTATGTTGTGATCTAGGTCTGGAACTTGAATAAGGAGACAGCAAGGACTTTCTAATGTCAGCCTTTCGGTCCGGAATACGTTGTGATCTAGAACTGGAACTTGTATCAGGAGACAGCAAGGACTTTCTAATGTCAGCCTTTCGGTCCGGAATACTTTGTATGTCTATGTTGTGACCTAACTATTGTACTGAATTGCTGTAACAGGAAATCACTGTGTTGATGGCCATCGTCCTCCAAATACTTCCTGATTGAATCTGAGTTGTCGTTCTTATACCTAGCATTATATCTTAAACATAAGATAGTCAAATGGTTTGACATCTAAAGGAAAGATAATGACGGAGACGGTTAGGGAAGAATCAATACTGTTAGACAGTATGAAACAATGGTGAAGGGAATTTGGCTTTGACAGTTGCCAGCATGAAATAAAGCGGGTTAGAATATGAACTCAAGAGGAGTATGACACAAAGCTGATATTATTCCAAGTAGTGCCATGTATCTGACATTGACATACTTGTTGACTTTCACGGGTTTGACCGGAGACATCATGGCGGTTGTTATATTTGAGGGCTTAAATTCTTAATCTCCTGGAAGACCTGGTGTCAAAGAATATCGAAACTAACATCAACCCCAAAGGTCATATACTTATCACGACGTATTGCCATACATACCAATACTGTTGAGAGTATGAGAGGGACGTGATACCACAGCATGACCACACAGGAACACTGTCAGGACTTAATGTTGCTTAGGAGAAGCATGAACCAAGGGGGCATCACATGCAAAGTAGACAGAGGCCTACAAAAAAATAGAGGCGAACCCAGGCATTCAGGAAGGGAAAGAGATTAAAGCGCTACCAAGTGGCTAATAGTTCCAGGAAAGTATGAAAGTATGTAGATCATGAAAGATTGAAGACATACAAAAAAACACCTTTGATCATGGTAACACTGACGTCCATTGTAGGTATAAACAATGCAATATGATGACTTTGACATCTTCTGTGGCTGATTTTGATCAGTTGACAAAATTCAAAATGTAACATATTTATCCAGAAAATGCCTGACGTTTAAAATGTATTTTGGTGGAATATTAACTGTGACGTATACACACAAGTAGGAGAGGTTATTACATGTTGTTACGTCATTTGTTTGTGTGAGTAACGTCATCAATTTTTGAGAAAACGACGTAATTTTCTCACACAAACCAATGACGTAATAATCAATACCTGCTCACAAGAGAAGATAACTCTGCAATACGCAAAGACGGAATACATTCCTTTTGATATTATTGTGCCAGGTTTGGAAAAATATACCATATGTTGGAGACATGATTAAAGTTTAGCATGAAGAATGGTTTGTACGATGAGGATGTTTAACATTTTTTACAGTTACTTTTTTTACAGTTACTATTTTTACAGTTACTATTTTTACAGTTACTATTTTTTACAGTTACTATTTTTACAGTTACTATTTTTACAGTTACTATTTTTACAGTTACTATTTTTTACAGTTACTATTTTTACAGTTACTATTTTTACAGTTACTATTTTTACAGTTACTATTTTTTACAGTTACTATTTTTACAGTTACTATTTTTACAGTTACTATTTTTACAGTTACTATTTTTTACAGTTACTATTTTTACAGTTACTATTTTTACAGTTACTATTTTTACAGTTACTATTTTTGACCATGATGTTACTAGAATATTTAAAAGAAAATTTCAAACGAACATGTTTGATCGATTCCTAAATATGTTTTAGTGCGTTAGTGTTGAGGGTTGGAGACCAGGAACTAAATAATGTATCTTTATCTCAGATTAATCATGTAAATGTAAGGTCCAAGTTGTTAGATTTACATATCATCTGCTCATGGTTTTGTCAAAGCCGACGGCCCATCGTGTCTCAATAGAGACAATGCTCACTCCATCACCTGCAGATAGATGTTTTCCTGGTCTGTGCGATATGGGACCTGCTCATGAGAGAAATGTATGTAAACCTGTTTTTCGTTAAGAAATAGATTTCTATATTGAATAACATGTTGTAACAAATTGTTTGTCACAAAAGCCTCAGTAAAATTCTTGATCAATTTTAGTAGAATGGCTGTAACCTCAATTCACACATATTATATATACTGGTCTATCGCCTTCTACACTACTAATACATCTCCTTTATTTAAGTGCACTGTGTTCGATATCGTCTAGTTGTCCTACGCCATGCTGTCTGTGGTGGCTGACTACTTCGATATCGCCTAGTTGTCCTACGACATGTTGTCTGTGGTGGCTGACTAGTTTGATATCGTCTAGTTGTCCTACGCCATGCTGTCTGTGGTGGCTGACTAGTTTGATATCGTCTAGTTGTCCTACGACATGTTGTCTGTGGTGGCTGACTAGTTCGATATCGCCTAGTTGTCCTACGCCATGCTGTCTGTGGTGGCTGACTAGTTTGATATCGTCTAGTTGTCCTACGCCATGCTGTCTGTGGTGGCTGACTACTTCGATATCGTCTAGTTGTCCTACGACATGTTGTCTGTGGTGGCTGACTAGTTTGATATCGTCTAGTTGTCCTACGCCATGCTGTCTGTGGTGGCTGACTAGTTTGATATCGTCTAGTTGTCCTACGACATGTTGTCTGTGGTGGCTGACTACTTCGATATCGTCTAGTTGTCCTACGTTATGCTGTCTGTGGTGGCTGACTACTTCGATATCGTCTAGTTGTCTTACGCCATGCTGTCTGTGGTGGCTGACTAGTTCGATATCGTCTAGGTGTCCTACGCCGTGCTGTCTGTGGTGGCTGACTAGTTCGATATGGTCTAGTTGTCCTACGCCGTGCTGTCTGTGAGGGCTGACTAGTTCGATATCGTCTAGTTGTCCTACGCCATGCTGTATGTGGTGACTGACTAGTTCGATATCGTCTAGTTGTCCTACGCAATGCTGTCTGTGGTGGCTGACTCGTTCGATATCGCCTAGTTGTCCTACGCCATGCTGTCTGTGGTGGCTGACTAGTTCGATATCGTCTAGCTGTCCTACGCCGTGCTGTCTGTGGGGGCTGACTAGTTCGATATCGTCTAGTTGTATACGCCATGCTGTCTGTGTTGGCTGACTAGTTCGATATCGTCTAGTTGTCCTACGCCATGCTGTCTGTGGGGGCTGACTAGTTCGATATCGCCTAGTTGTATACGCCATGCTGTCTGTGTTGGCTGACTAGTTCGATATCGTCTCGTTGTCCTACGTCATGGTGTCTGTGGTGGCTGACTAGGTCCATATCGTCTAGTTGTCCTACGCCATGCTGTCTGTGGTGACTGACTTTGTCGATATCGTCTAGTTGTCCTATGCAATGCTGTCTGTGGTGGCTGACTAGTTCGATATCGTCTAGTTGTCCTACGTCATGCTGTCTGTGGTGGCTGACTAGTTCGATATCGTCTAGTTGTCCTACGCCATGCTGTCTGTGGTGGATGACTTGTTTTCCTGTTTGTACTTTACGGTAGCTGATGTGTTACCTTTTGTGTGATGTTTAGCAAGAGAATCATTACAAATACAAAGTAAGGAGGCATATATATGTGTATATATATAAACTAGTAATTCGATACGGAAAGCCAAACAACGCCAACATGTACTGCTTTATGTAGCCATTGTCCATTTAGGAACTGAATGTTACAAGAATTAAACATATGTCTGAAGTGTACCTCAGCATATTTAAAAATACACCAAATGGGAAAGGTATCTATGTATTCCATGGTTTTTTTCTCGAAAAAAACCCAGTGACAGAAGAAATCCAACAAACAAAGTTTCGACTAATCTTAGGGATTTGTAATTGACATGCACAGTAAACCACCATGCAACAAAAAAGACAAAATAATTGTAATTAAAAATATCTTGAAACATTTAGGTCGATGCAGATTACTTAACAATGTAAGTATTCAAGGCACCATGTGGCCATGTTATTGAGGACTCATCATTGGTACATGTACCAATAAATAATAATAATAATAATTATAATAATTCGAGGTTCTTATATACCGCTTTATCACAACCTAGGTCGTAAGTCCTCTCAAAGCGCTTCACAAATTATTATCCGTGGCTATAAGGCCTTTGCAACCAGCCAATACCTTTCTCAACTCTCTGGGGAGCATACAGCCGGTGCTGCCATTTCGGCGCTCACATCTAGCATTCTACAATTCTAGCACTACACAACGTACTCATTTACAACTGAGTAGACAGGAACATGCGGAGTAAAGTATCTTGCTCAAAGGTACAACACAGTGCCGTGCCGTGACTCGAACACGCAACCCTTCTGTCACGAAACCAGCGTCCTACCACTAGACTAACGCGCCTCCTAATACAGTAAAGCAAACAACGAATATTCCACTATTCAACATTGAACCTGTATTCAAATACAGCAACATATCCATGTTGACCTTAGTAAGTATTTGATGAAGTGTGATGGTATTGAGACGCAGGACGACAGTATAGTAACAATAATGCTATCGGTTGCAGTTAGAAGGTTGAATAGTCTTCGCTGAATGTTGTTGCTCCATGCTTGTTTGAATGGTAACGTAGGTTACCTTCTCCATTATCAACATCCATGGCCTCACCTGTACCCACAGCACACCAATACATGTTGTCACTACTTCGTCCACGTCACAACTATGACGTCCTCCCATCTTTTCACTGTATTGGAACATGTAATGGAAGCACGTCAAAGGTCAGGCAGGTGTTAGCGATGTCTGCCTGTGAGCAGCGATCCTCCCGAGACAAGCATCCACTAAATGGTTTTATCTGAAATGTCCGGAATTACGACAAATCAGCGTGGGAGTTCTGTTGTATGCAGAAAACTCAATAACATTTGACAGAGCAATCAGCTCGGATAATGATGTGGGTCTATGTGGTGCTGACTATGACGACGTCACACAGATCGATACGGATTATAGCCAGAAGGCTATGCACAAGCATTACACTACCCTCTTACTTCTCAATGTCCAGCAGGTCACATTACCCATCAGTATTCCCTCTCAGTCACTCGTAAACCGCCATATCACAGCTCCATCTACATACGTCTCGATCCGTCTAATCTGGCCAGTCAAAGCGCCGTATACATACATCACAATCCCACAAAACCCGGCCAGTCAAAGCGCAATCTAAGTATCTAACGTACGTATCATAACGTACTGGATTTAAAAGCCCGTTAACCTTCAGCAGATACCCTAACAGTAAAAATGTTCTTAATCTTATTACTGTTATAAATGTTATTTGGCTTTCAGCTAAGATGAAAAGTTCATGTCTTGATTTCAGAAACCAGAGGGTAAAAAGGATTTTTTAAAGGATTTTGACGGGGTGTGAAAATGATAGTTTCTTCCCATTCTAACTGATAAATGGCTAGGTTTACCAATGATAATTGTAGAACAGAATCATATATATAAAATAATATATTCTGTTGCAATCTACACTCTAAATAACAGTCTAAAAGACTTATTTTGCGTTTCCGTTCTGCTACTCGTCCTTGCTAAAAAAACGGATGTGATGTCACTCCGAAATTAATTATCTTTTTATAGAAAAATTAAAAACAAATACATATCCCTGAAATTCAACAACGATCGACAATCTTTGTCAAAAAAACACAAATGTTCCATATCTGTGATTTCGAATATAAAATATGATGAGAAATCTGCCTAATTTTAGCAACACACTAGCTTGTAAAGCTATAGGAACGGCAACACACTAGCTTGTAAAGCTATAGGAACGGCAACACACTAGCTTGTAAAGCTATAGGAACGTCAACACACTAACTGGTAAAGCTTTTGGAACGGCAACACACTAGCTTGTTAAGGTATAGGAAATGCAACACATTAGATTTTAAAGCTATAGGAACGGCAACACACTAGCTTGTAAAGCTATAGAAACGGCAACACACTAGCTTGTAAAGCTATAGGAACGTCAACACACTAGCTTGTAAAGCTATAGGAACGGCAACACACTATCTTGTAAAGCTATAGGAACGGCAACACACTATCTTGTAAAGCTAAAGGAACGTCAACACACTAGCTTGTAAAGCTAAAGGAACGGCAACACACTATCCTGTAAAGCTAAAGGAACGGCAAACGATGGACATCATCAGTATTGATACCAACAATACTGAGAATAAATATTGAAATGTTTCTGAAAAATATACTGTACGAAAGCCATAATTTTTCTCTTTAATGCACTGACACGCCTACACAAGCTGGTAACATGGTTAAACTCCGATGAACCAGAATACCGGACACATCAATGTGGTAAGGTGCCCATTTGTGGAATTGAACAGTGCTGATAGCTTGTCCCCCGCTGTTTATATTACCTGTGTTCCTTACAGGACGTAACCACACGATCTGCTGATGGAGATCACATCATTAAACACGGCACATGATGCCATCGATTTTTCTGGTTCCGATGAAATGAGGAAATTAACGGAAATGACATCATCAGGAATAATTTCCCGCTTATTTCATTGCTACAGTGTATATCCGGTTATTTACGTTTTTTAATTACTCTTCGATATATTTAGAGCAAGTATTTTAAATTGGCGTCCATTAGAGTATTGATCCGACATTCGCTCCAAATGGACACCCAAAGTGTTATATAAAGGCAAAAGTAATCAGCAATATCAACATGAGGTAATTAAGGGTTACAAAATAGATATTGTACATTTTTAATAAATAAAAAAAGGAGTGCAACATCTTTCTGACCAACAGACATCCTCATGAAATAGTGTCATGAGAAAGAAAGACAGAATTCTGCGTAGAAAATGTAAGGTTAAGTTAATCATTTATTTGTTGTTAGATTAAGTGACGTTAATTGATTGCATAAACTGACAGTAAGTAAGGTCTTAATTAGATTTTGGAACACACAAACAGTTTGGAATTGCTGAATGTTGTGACAACCAGTAAACCGGAGACGGATATATATAGTTCAATTTCTACGGAGACTAAGTCAGAATTTCGTCTCCTTGAAGAACCTTAAATTTCCGTTTTAGGAAGATTATGACATCTTTGATGACTTTCATCAGCCTCAAAATGTCGAGACAGTAATGGTTAGGTGAGTACCTCATTAAATTCAAGCGTAATTGACGAATTTTTCTGCTAAATTCGATATTCTACATTCTTCACACACAGTTCAACGAATAGATGACATTGTCGTTATCTTCAAGGTGATCTTGATGCTTAAGTATTAAAAACTCGTCAGTGAAAGAAACATTTTATTGTGAGCTCAAGTAGCGTCGCAAAAAGAGTTCTGTTCTTCCAGCTGAATGACTCGAGTGACTGGGCGGAGTAAACAGTAGTAGGGTGGTCGGAAGGTCAATGGATAGCGCAATGGACTTTCACCAAGACGACCGGATTTCGATTCCCCGACCAGACGTGAAAGGTATAGGATCACCTGTTCGTTCACGTGGGTTTTCTCCAGTTACTCCGGTTTCCGTCTACATTAAGACTCTCTACGGGTTTCCGTCCGGTCGAACAGCAGTGATTTACAGTGCCCGCAGGTTCTCGAAATAAATGGAAAGACATTATTTCAGCATGTTGGCTGAGCTTCCTTTATCGATTATGGCCTGATGTTATATTTTGTTCTTGCTTGTGATACTAGTTATCAGGCCCTAGGATCATAAAACAACATTGAACTTAGGTTTTTGCTTAGCCAATCAGATATAACGTTCCTTTATGACGTTATTTGTGATTGGCTAAGTAAAAACTTAATACAATTTTAGACTTAAGACTGTTTCATGATCCTGGGGCCCGGAGTACTCTTTCTGTCATAGACCCCTGTTGATGTGGTCCGACAGAAGTAGTATGTCCCTTAACCTGCGTCTGAGTACTGTGAGGTAAACAATAGTCCATTAACCTGCGTCTGACTACTGTGAAGTTAACAATAGTCCCTTAACCTGCGTCTGAGTACTGTGTAGAAGTAGAATGTCCCTTATACTGCGTCTGACTACTATGTAGAAGTAGTGTGTCCCTCAACCTGCGTCTGAGTACTGTGTAGAAGTAATGTGTATCTTAACCTGCGTCTGACTACTGTATAGAAGTAGTGTGTCCCTTAACCTGCGTCTGAGTACTGTGTAGAAGTAGTGTGTCCCTTAACCTGCGTCTGAGTACTTTGTAGAAGTAGTTTGTCCCTCAACCTGCGTCTGACTACTGTGGAGAAGTTGTGTGTCTCTCAACCTGCGTCTGAGTACTGTGTAGAAGTAGTGTGTCCCTTAACCTGCGTCTGACTACTGTTTAGAAGTAGTGTGTCCCTTATCCTGCGTCTGACTACTGTGTAGAAGTAGTGTGTCCCTTAACCTGCGTCTGAGTACTATGTAGAAGTAGTATGTTCCTTAACCTGCGTCTGACTCCTGTTTAGAAGTAGTGTGTCCCTCAACCTGCGTCTGACTACTGTGTAGAAGAAGTTTGTCCCTTAACTTGCGTCTGAGTTCTGTGTAGAAGTAGTATTTCCCTTAACCTGCGTCTGACTACTGAGTAGAAGTAGTGTGTCCCTCAACCTGCGTCTGACTACTGAGTAGAAGTAGTGTGTCCCTTACCCTGCGTCTGAGTACTGTGTAGAAGTAGTATGTCCCTTAACCTGCGTCTGAGCACTGTGCAGAAGTAGTATGTCCCTTAACCTGCGTCTGAGTACTGTGTAGAAGTAGTATGTCCCTTAACCTGCGTCTGACCACTGTGACGTAAACAATATTTCAGAGGAAAACGAAGAAAGCCTTTTATAGGAGGTGAAGGATCATTTCTACGAAGGATCAAAATAACGACATGGTGAAGTTGCCAAATTCCTGTTTGGTTTCAAGTAAACGAAAAAGAGACTTCACATCAGCCGACCTGAAAACTCCTTCCATTATAATTCAGTCATTAATGCAAACTTCTTGTCTACGTATCAAAGCCCTCCACGGAAATTGTGCGGTGTTCCTTAGGCCTCTCGCTTTAATGTCTGGCGCGATCATGATTGCTCCGAAAACACACTCCTTCACGGCATGGTCATCGACAACAATGATGCCCGTCATTGTCACTGTTGTTTTGTTATTTCATTTAGGTATAATAGAATATGTACTTGTCCTTTTAATAGGGAAACATTATTCCTTGTTCCCCTCATTTAATCACGATTCAATCACGCAATGCTCTCGTAAACAAGATCAATCATAGAAAACAGAGAATCGTGTTTCCCTACCACAAAGAAAATACATGTTAATTATAAAAACACAAAATAAAACTATAACACCAGTCAATACTCAAACTATAACACCAGTCAATACTCTAACTATAACACCAGTCAATACTCTCACTATAACACCAGACAATTATGCATGTATTAAACCAGTCAATACTCTAACTATAACACCAGTCAATACTCTAACTATAAAACGAGTCAATGGAAAGTTGTCGTTGAACAGTGATTGAGCTAATCACCTATTGAACAACTGGACCAATGATTATATAACACTGTACATTTACGTGATGCAAATCTATGAGCAGTTTTTACGTACCACAGACTCGTTTGCAAATGTGTCGGATCGAGTTTTGAGCTTTCATTTAAACCATTCAAGGTTGGCCTATTTGTCCTAATTCTTGACCCATTTGTCCATGTCTTCTACCATATGCTATCCGCTGGACACCTTTGACAGCTGATTCTATTGTCCGTGGGCTTCAGTGATTTTGACCCATTTTTTCGATCAGTTGGACAAATTTGTCCCTTTGTCTGTTCCTTTGACCTATTTGTCTGTTCCTTTGACCCATTTGTCTGTTCCTTTGACCCATTTGTCTGTTCCTTTGACCCATTTGTCTGTTCATTTGACCCATTTATCTGTTCCTTTGACCCACTTGTCTGTTCCTTTGACCCATTTATCTGTTCCTTTCACCTATATTTCCCTTTCGTTCACCGATTTAGTCATATGTTTATAATTCCATATCGAACCGAAGATGTTGCGTGAGTAATTTATTACTTTGCCAACTCTGTTCTGTTGAGGAGCTGAACAGATTTAACCCTTTGACCCATTTATCTGTTCCTTTGACCCATTTATCTGTTCCATTGACCCATTTATCTGTTCCTTTGACCCATTTGTCTGTTCCTTTGACCCATTTGTCTGTTCCTTTGACCCATTTGTCTGTTCCTTTGACCCATTTGTCTGTTCCTTTGACCCATTTGTCTGTTCCTTTGACCCATTTGTCTGTTCCTTTGACCCATTTGTCTGTTCCTTTGACCCATTTGTCTGTTCCTTTGACCCATTTGTCTGTTCCTTTGACCCATTTGTCTGTTCCTTTGACCCATTTGTCTGTTCCTTTGACCCATTTGTCTGTTCCTTTGACCCATTTGTCTGTTCCTTTGACCCATTTGTCTGTTCCTTTGACCCATTTGTCTGTTCCTTTGACCCATTTGTCTGTTCCTTTGACCCATTTATCTGTTCCTTTGACCCATTTGTCTGTTCCTTTGACCCATTTGTCTGTTCCTTTGACCCATTTGTCTGTTCCTTTGACCCATTTGTCTGTTCCTTTGACCCATTTGTCTGTTCCTTTGACCCATTTGTCTGTTCCTTTGACCCATTTGTCTGTTCCTTTGACCCATTTGTCTGTTCCTTTGACCCATTTGTCTGTTCCTTTGACCCATTTGTCTGTTCCTTTGACCCATTTGTCTGTTCCTTTGACCCATTTGTCTGTTCCTTTGACCCATTTGTCTGTTCCTTTGACCCATTTGTCTGTTCCTTTGACCCATTTGTCTGTTCCTTTGACCCATTTGTCTGTTCCTTTGACCCATTTGTCTGTTCCTTTGACCCATTTGTCTGTTCCTTTGACCCATTTGTCTGTTCCTTTGACCCATTTGTCTGTTCCTTTGACCCATTTGTCTGTTCCTTTGACCCATTTGTCTGTTCCTTTGACCCATTTGTCTGTTCCTTTGACCCATTTATCTGTTCCTTTGACCCATTTGTCTGTTCCTTTGACCCATTTATCTGTTCCTTTGACCCATTTGTCTGTTCCTTTGACCCATTTGTCTGTTCCTTTGACCCATTTGACTGTTCCTTTGACCCATTTATCTGTTCCTTTGACCCACTTGTCTGTTCCTTTGACCCATTTATCTGTTCCTTTAACCTATATTTCCCTTTCGTTCACCGATTTAGTCATATGTTTATAATTCCATATCAAACCGAAGATGTTGCGTGAGTAATTTATTACTTTGCCAACTCTGTTCTGTTGAGGAGCTGAAAAGATTTAATGAAGTGACATATGATTTCCGTCCGTTTTTTTCAAATCTGACATGTTCAAAATCTTCACAGTCGTCACAGCATAAAACATTGGATCCCATTAGACTCACAACTGAGTATAATGTTAGCTTTTGTTTTAAATTAAAACTAATGGGTTTCAATTGGTGTGAAAATGCCATTTTCAAAATGACTTCACGCAACAATGATATTACCGTACTACTGTGGAAATGGGCTATTTAATCAACTAACGCCCTTAAGATTGGCCAGTTACCGAAAGCGTCTCTCTCGTAATGATAGTGAAGTAGCAGATAATGGAATGACTTGTAGCCGATGTCCATTGTGGTCAGTTTGATCTCTTGGGAAGACCGCAGCTATACAAGCCACAGAAAACAAGATACTTGTAAACATATGAATCACGCACTCGACCACAGCAAGATTCTATTCGCAAGTTACACGTTTTCTTTACTTTGAATTCATAGAAAACATTGCAAGATGAAAGAAGTATATATTCATTATAATAAAAAAATCTAATGAGATATTTTGTTAAGTAACATTGATGTAGGTTTTATGAGAGTACACATACAAAAAGGCATCGAATGAGGGTTGAACATGTACTACAATGTACAAAACAGTTCAGTATGTTAAAGCATAGACCTAAATTAACGGGACCGCCGACTCCATGACGTCACACTCTATAATCAACCAAGGAGCTTCCCGATGTTCGCAGCGCCCCCACCGGGTGGTATAGGAAGCAACTTCCGGTTTGCTCCAGGGGTAAAACAATGGGTGGCAAACACTGTTGTGTGGTCGGTTGTACCAACTCCAGTAAGAAAACAGGACAGGGTATTAATTACTTTGGCTTTCCCAAAGATGCGGAATGGCGGTCAACATTGATAGCAGCCGTAAATCGGTGTGATTCGGGGTTTAACCCTGACAGCATGCACATTTGTTCGGCCCATTTTGAGCCAAGTTGCCTTCTATTACATGATTGAAAAAGTCTAGGTTTAATATCAAAATATGATTTGTTTAATTGTTGATGAATAACTTAGGATTATAAAAATAAAATACAATGATTGTTTTTTTCTTTTAATATTGTATAAATTTACAATATTTAAATAATGTCACTGAATAAGAACCTTTTAGCAATACTGACTGTATACGGGGAAACTTTCGCTCGGCAGTAAACAAGCACTCACAAAAGTGATGATACAATCCTTTTTTTTTTTGCCCAGTGTTAAAGAGATATGGCGGGTTGCTATGCCTATTTCCCCAAAGCTATATTACGCTAGTGTGCGCATCCAACCGTGCACTGTTATGACGCGTCCTCACGTATTTTTTATACAGGTAGCAATATCGGAACCCGTGTCTAAGAATAGATAATTGTAAACAGACCACATATTTGGTATTTCGGCATTATTTGTTGGTGTTTAAGCACTTGATATAATTACTATTGCCAGTTGGAGGGTAAAACAACTCATAAATTTCTTCAAAAATAGTCTTACCTACAAAGCGTGGCTGTACTGTACACGTGTACAGGGATTTGTTGACATGCTTCGATAAAAACAAAACTGATAAATCAATAGGTATGTTATTAAAATGAAAACAAAATTTTCCATCGATTTAAAAAGACCATTATTGCCTTATTAAGAAAAATGATCACATGCCTAAATATTTAAAAAAAAAAAATAACTGAAGGAGGTTTCGAACCTGCACCGTTTATTTTCTAGTCGCAAGTAATCTGCGTTACACATTCGGCTACATAGAACATATAGATATTGGCAATTACAAACTTATTTAACCCTAAAGTCTAAAGTATACATGGGACGTGTCCAAGAAGGTTAGTATATTTATATTGCTGTCCAGGACCCGGGGCGGAAACCAGAGAGTAAGTCAACAAGCATCATCATCACGGCATGTGTACTTGTCAGCTTGTACATGTGGGTGCAGCTCACTGCATAGCATAGTATACATACAAGGAACATTGATTACAAATATATTGTGGACAAGTATTGACATACAAAATAGGCGAATGTTCTCACAAGACGTTATCACCAGAACGGCACCTGACCGGTGAAGTGAAAGTGAAACCACAGACTAAAAACTGAAAAAATCCGACTCGGCTGCTTCGTGAACATTATGTTATTGACCACGAATAATGCTTTAGGTATTGCTTTTTTTCTATTTCAGGTGTGGGAATATAATATTAGAATAACACACATACCTCAAACAGTTCGTTTAATTCATGTTGTATGAAATCGATGCTTAACAAAATTTCTATCGACAGCACTCGAGTGTTTACCAATGGCGAATAGACGGTACGAGTTATCGGCCTTGATATTGTATGACACTGGTGAGGGCACTGCGAAATCGGTAACATATTTTCCCGCCACTGGGAGTCGGCGGTCCCTTTACTTTAGGTCTCTGGTTAAAGCGTAAAATATCTGTCTCGCGGATGCTTATAATATAATATACATGAATGTAATATAATATAATAGTACTGGACGCAGGCATATGCCTATATATCCAGATCAGGTGTATCGTCAGACTCTAAGCTGACACCCCGACAGTTAATAAGTTCATTATTATCAATTTCATGGTTATAATAGCATTCTGGTTTTCTAAGTGCTTATCCAGTCAGGCTTCAAACGTTTTTAGTGTTGGTGATGTGACGACGTGGTTTGGCAGTGAGTTCCAATGGTTGGGACACGGTTGATTGTCTGTTTATATGGTCCTATGGCAGCCTTGACACTACTCTTTCTTTAAAGGCATACTTTCTTAAGTTTAATTTACACATTATGATTAATATTTTGTTAGGAAGAGTCTATTGATTCAGAATAAGTGCCTGTCTTACAGTCCAAATATGTTTGAAATATACATATTTATATGTATAAAAAGAAAACATCTTAACAACACTTTAGCGCATCATCTCACCAAGCAATTTTTTCAGACTAGAAGTGATGACGTCATTACAACATTTGATATAGCGCCCTATCTAGCCAGAATAAGCCTCTCCAAAGCGCTTTACAGTGCACAGATATCCAATTTATAAAATAATACATTGATCAATACAATTCTGACGAATTTACAGGAGCTGCCTTTTCATGCCCTTACTACATTGTACTAGTCATATGCCACCTGGCTAATATCTCCCTATGTTTGTATGCCTGCATGTGTACTGGAGTTGTAATGGTATGTGAACAAAACATGAATTTCAGCTTTCGCCTCGATTAAGAAAATATTTTATTTCTCTTTCTAAACAACATTGACTCTAGTCAATATATCAGAGGAATTGATTAGAAGGAAGATTAACCTATATTAGTATTTGGGATTTTGTGACATGGTTGTAAAAACTTTCTTTTTTCACTAAATAGTCACTTTAAATCACTGACACCTATCTTTTTCGTTGTCACCTTTTTATATTATAAATGTGTATTTGTGTCATTGTGGTAATACATGTGGGTGTGCCTACCATAGTGGTTATACATATGTGTGCGCATGCCATTGTGGTACTACATGTGTGTGCGCGTGTCATTTCCAATTGGCATTCATATCGCCTATGAATCACTACAAATAGATCAATGCTGTTCCTTCCATTTTATACTCGTATTTACACTTAGATTCGTGGGAACGAATACGTGATACGATATACACCTTCGACCAAACACAACTAAATGATAAGTAATATCCCACAGACATTTTATTGCGATGTGTTAGGAATTTCTCAAATCGAAATTTTCGGATAATAAATCAAAATGATATCGATGAATATATGTTTTCTGTTGTTCAATAAATAGTTCATAAAATTGCTCATTTGTGAAATATAGTAACCCTAAATTCTAATTATCTTATTTTCAAAAAAAATCAGACTTCGAGATACGGTTTGTTAGAGATTACAGAAAACGAAAATATCTGTCAACAGAGTTATCAGTTTATCAAAATATATATATCATCACCCTTGATTGTCTGTTACATTAAATGCACTTCGCTGACTCCTAAGCGCTTTGGTATTTGTTAAATGCTTTAATCCTTAAATAAAACTAGAACAAATAAATGTGGCAACCCACACACGATACTAAATTTTACTGTTTGTCTAAAAAAGTATAGATAAGTTATATTTAAACGCCTTTGCAGAATAAATTGCGAAACAATTGCTACATGTTTCTTCTTCTGTTTGATGTCAAAATTAGGAAAATATCTACATAGATATAGAAATTGGAAATACAGAAGTCTTATTGCTTCTTATATGGTATTAAAGCCAAAAGAGTTCCACGGCCAATAGTGTCTTAATATGTCGTAGTAAGAAGAGTTTATTATATAGGTAAAACTCGTATAAGATAGCGTAAACAAAAACAGAATACAAGACCAATACTGGTTAAGAAAAAGTATAGGATAATGGTTCCTTATTGATGGTATATCGCTCTGATTAATGGCTCCTGAACTTCCGGTCTGGCCACTGCTGGGTGGTCTTCAGAAGTCACGTATTGATTTGGAGGTCTATTGAACTCGCTGATGTGGCGGCATAGTTATTGCTAAACCCTGAGAACCGCAAACATTGTTTGTGACGACCCCCTCGAGAGGATCGGGTTATCACTGAAGTTAATTTGGTCATAAAAACAATTATATCCAAATGTAGCAATTTTGAAACAACGTCACTAAATTCGACACACAGCAAGAATACAGTCAGAGACCACAACAGGAGGCGGTCGTCTACCGTTAGTACGATCAAGGATAAGGCGGACACAACCATTGGAGGCGGTCGTCTACCGTTAGTACGGTAAAGGATAAGGCGGAGACACAATTGGAGGAGGTCGTCTACCGTTAGTAAGATCAAGGATAAGGCGGAGACAACACTTGGAGGCGGTCGTCTACCGTTAGTACGGTAAAGGATAAGGCGGAGACAACAATTGGAGGCGGTCGTCTACCGTTAGTACGATCAAGGATAAGGCGGACACAACAATTGGAGGAGGTCGTCTACCGTCAGTACGATCAAGGATAAGGAAGAGACAACAATTGGAGGCGGTCGTCTACCGTCAGTACGATCAAGGATAAGGCGGAGACAACAATTGGAGTCTGTGGTCTACCGTCAGTACGATCAAGGATAAGGCGGAACACAATTGGAGGAGGTCGTCTACCGTTAGTACGATCAAGGATAAGGCGGAAACAACAATTGGAGGAGGTTGTCTACCGTTAGTACGGTCAAGGATAAGGCGGAGACAACAATTGGAGGCGGTCGTCTACCGTTAGTACGGTCAAGGATAAGGAAGAGACAACAATTGGAGGCGATCGTCTACCGTCAGTACGATCAAGGAAAATTGGAGCGACTGCTGATAGTTTTAGAATATCGTCCAACAACATAGTCATATATATATGTAACAAATCTTTATTTAAGCGACATAAGCCAACAAAATAAAATCATGATAACAATAGCACTAAGCAATGGCTAAATAGTTATTTTTATATATTTTGAGCCTCTGAAAACAATATTTATGCTATATACTTCTGACGTTAATGCAAAGGTAGCAGTAAACAATTTCCAGAGGTGCTTTCTAGTAACATTCGGATTAAAAGAACTTGTTTGTGAGGGAAAAACTCAAATGTTTGCTGTGTTTCGATTCTTGTTATCTGGTAAAATGTTATGGACGTTGGGCAGGGTAAAATACTATTTCTGGTGATGACCAGTAGATGACAGATGATGTCAGAATAAAATACTATTTCTGTTGATGACTGGTAGAAGACAGATGATGTCATGGTAAAATACTATTTCTGGCGATGACTGGTAGATGACAGATGATGTCAGGGTAAAATACTATTTCTGGCGATGACCAGTAGATAACAGATGATATCAGGGTTAACTACTGTTTCTGGAGTGAAGTGGTATATGTAGATTACAGATGATGAAATGAAAAAAGTCTCTTCCTGACGATATCCAAGTAGATGACTGACGATGAAATGTAAAAGACTGTTCTTGGGAATGACCGGTATATCAAACATGTACACTTCATGATACCATTGGCGCTGCCGATGAATTATGCAAGACTACACGGATTTAAGTGTGTACTTATCCCAAGTAAAGACACAAAAATGTAAAAAAGACTGTTTGAATATTGAGAAAATATGTGTGAAACGTCAGTCAAAAAATAATAAGACATTTCAAAATCAACTGTGAAAGTGCGTTAGAATGGTGCTAATGATATCCGGCAATGAAGGTGTTGGAGCCAGGATGAATAAATATTCACCAATATAACGTAAACTTGAACCTCCAGAGAATGACTAAAAAACCTCAGCGTTTGAATTTAATTCCATGTTTCCATTATGTTTAACTCGGTGCTCGTGTGTCAAGGAGCAATCGGTTGATATAATTTGTGGTAATCGTGCTACGCCATAATGGGTCTTCCATCATCACCTTTAAAAAAAGGTACATGTAGTTCACTTCTCAAGGGACAAGCATTCCGGTGCCTGGCACAGCGTCAACGCCTACGCTGAGCTGAGTACGACTTACACAGAAGCAAAAAGTACATGGTAAATTACTAGAGAATCCCTGAATATATTTAAACGTGTAATATTAGAGGCCCATGGTTTTATACTTTGTACAACACAAGAGCGTATCAGGTCCGGCCAGATCTAACACATTATCCAACACTATAGAGATTCGATATTTACGCCTTGTACACTACTAGAGAGTTCAATGTCTGCCGAGATCCTCACACAATCTGCATCATCAGAGAGTCCCGGTCAACTTTATCACACAATCTGCATCATCAGAGAGTCCCGGTCATCTTTATCACACAATCTGCATCATCAGAGAGTCCCGGTCATCTTTCACCTTGTACAACACTAGAGAGTTCAATGTCTGCGATATCCCCACAATCTATGCATTACCTTTTACAATCTTCAGCACCAACCTTAGCCACTGTATCATAGATACCAAACAATCCATACCTGCTGTAATCTACATATAACCTATACCCGTGCAGCTCTACCTTCTAAAACCTACAACCCAGCCTTAGCTACAAAAACCGTCAGCAAACACCTGAGCTACTGTACAAAAGATACATATTTATAAAGATGTTTATATTCATATTCTGTCAAAACCATTTTCCTGAGATAATGTCATTGGCCAAAGCTGTCGGTTGTCCTCCAGTCCCTATTGTCTGCAAAAGGAGTCAATGATATATCATGAAAAGTTCTTAAAACACAACCAATACGTGTTCAAAATGTGTACGAGTTGTCCACAAATCGTTGTGAATTTCTTTCCTTCTTCGGTTTCCGTATCTTTCCGGTGTTCACCTAGGCGGACCTCAAGTCAACTTCCCGCCTCTCTAATATATGATTCGTCGCAGTTTTTGCATCCGATTTTGTATATGCATTCTGCGACGTTTTATATGAGGTGTTTTATCCTTAGGGTGTACTAGGATATTACGAAGCATCTTGTGGGGCGTCATGGCTGTACCTATGCCATAACCGCGATAAATCCTCTGGATAGTTTCGGATAAACCAAAGGTCAAGTGGTCATCCCGTATAAACGGGATGACCAATTGACATTTGGTTTTGTTCTTATTATTGATTGACCTATTGTTGTTCTTCCCCTTTCTTTGACAAAATTGTGTACCCGTTTCAGGGCCCAATCCGGATATGCACATGTTTTCACAACTCGTACACATTTAACACTTTGTGTACTTACGCTTCACTGGTCATTAGTCTGATAAAGGTGACAGAGTACATACCGTACTACTCATCGAAACGTCACATAGAAACAATTATTGGTTGTGCTACAAGAATCTTTTCATAATCCATACTTACCAACCTTAAGAAAATGTTTAGAAAGAGTCAATACTATATTATCTTTAAATGGTATCCGGAACATCAGTAGTAACGTCTTATAGGATCAGGCTATCACCGGTACTTCAAACTGAAGAAGGAACCAAAGTAATATTAATCGCCTGCCGTATTTATACACGTTATCAACTATGTGGGTGTATACATGTACGTATGACATATTTATCCACGATAACAAATCAGTGGGTGTATACATGTACATTTTCAATTGGACTGCTCACCGCCACAGTATATTATACAAGGGAGTGCATGGTTCAAGGTTTCCTGGTTTCCTCAATGCTGGTAACTTTGTCCTGGGGAAACAAAAGCATAAAGAAAGACGGAGAAATGGAATATGAACTATAGACCATAGAAGTGAAAAGCGTTCAACACATTGTATTCATTTAATAATCAAAACGATTAGACAATCGAAATTGCGTACATTAATCTTATATAAAGGAACATATAGCATAATCGAATGTGAATTTAGACTGGAAAATGTTAACCGATGGAATTTTCAATATTTACATCAACAACAGTTTTTTAGTTTTAAGATACAGTTCAAAAAAGTACATTTCATCTTTATAGAGACATAGATACAAGTTATAGTGTCGCTACAATTAACTCAACACTACAAACCAGGTATCTACGTCACACACAGGTTTGTGACGAGATTGACCAGTTGATGAAAATAACAACAGGCCTAAACAGGTCAATACTTCCAATGACCTTCATCTATAATTAATATATAATCTAAATGACAGACCGTTATAGAAGACCAGTGACACTACATTCCTATGGGTTTTAATGATCACTTAATGTCGGACTGAAAAGTGCTGAAATTTATATCAATCAATGTCCTTGTTTTGTATTGACATATGGTCTTCTTACGATTTCTCTCTTCTCCTCAAAGACCATGTAATTGATTTGGGTAACACTATTGCAAGTTATTTAATGGAAGTAAATAAAAAATATGGACTCAACAATACCATTTTCGAAAGATGATGATTTATAATTTGATATGCCGCATTTTACCATATCATCAGTTCTGTAAATATTACATTACATTTACTTGAGCCCTGCCAGCACAATGGAGGCTGCCGTATCGGGAGAGAACATGGATCAATACCCCACCATGTACGCACGAGCAATCAATATCGTCATCTCGCTACTCCATGGAAACAGGAAGAAGGGCTACTGATCCGAGAAGCTACATTATTCAATGAGTTTGAACGCAACAGTAGCTACAAAGGAAAGCCCACTACGGGCATACATTGGCTCGCAAGGACGTGACGTACACACGACCACGTGATACCATCCACCATAACTATTCCATAATGAGGCCCTCATTAGAGAAACAGTGGTGACAGAGGGAGAGGGTTGTCATTCTGTGTGGCATTCTTTTGGTAGATTTAAGAGATTTGTAAATACTGTTAGGTATAGAAAGTGAAATACGGTAACATAACAGACGACAGCGATTTAGTAGAGAAGAGGAAGTCAGGAATTTTTAAGGCAGGCTAAGCTTGAAATGCCAAATCTAGGATCATGGTTTGGTAGGATATTGTTGTTTTCGGCTGGCCTGTTCGTGTGTTTGCTCTCTCCAACTTCATGTAGCAAAGAGGACGTGACTACGAATCACTGGCTTGTGGAATTTCGCGACGATGTGGGACCGGAAGACGCCATGATGGTGGCAAAAAGGACTGGATTCACCTTCGTAGCACCGGTGAGTCTTTCTTTGAAACATATAAAGTCGGCCAAGTGAAATAGTGTCCACAACCGAAAATGTGGGCTTTTGACTAACAAGCCGTATGTTAGTATTGTTATGACATCTCGCTTCCTAAAAACGGTATTTGAAATATGCTCAAACTTGTTATGTACGGTAATTTCCCTCAAGGCATAACCATCCTCTGATTTCGGGGCATTCATAGTTCGATGACTTTGGCATAGAACGCAACATAGGATTTAACCAATGTTTGTTTCATGAACACCAATAAAATCAATTCAATATGTATACAAAATCCGTTTAGTTTCATTCAACGAATGTAGTTTCCTCGTTTGATCTGAAATAAAAAAAAAAAATTATACCTTCATGTTCTTTTCCGTTTTAGTTTCATGTAAAAGCTCCCAATAACCAACCACTGGTTAACACCTTTCCTATCTTAAATATGTTTGAAACGTTTGAAATATATTCGTTACGTAATAGAAACATTTATTCAGCATCGACCTGAGATTCCGGCACCAAACCAGTTTCTTACTTCACTGCTTATTCAATAGAATTGTACCAGCTACACCACCACTATATATATATATTCTATTATAAAAATACCACACCCTAAACTTATTACGTATTGTTTTTTCACGTCTCGCTTTATTACTCTGAAAACTTGACGAGATTAAATGGATGGATCAATAAATCAATAATTCGATATGTCTGTTGGCCATTAAATCTAGATCTAATTGGACTGATTCGAACCAACCTGCTACTGTTGGCCCTGCTATTGAGAAGAAATCAATATATTATAGATACTACCGATATAGTCGGTACGATTCAATGATACATCCTGCGGATAATTAGTTGTTCAATTTCCCTTTCACCACGAGCAACCACCACTGTGAGCATTGGTTTCTGGTCGGTTGAAACAGTAATTAATTGGACACGCTGGCCTGGGCGATTATTGGTGAGCGTTATGACTTGGACCACCTGTCCACTACTGGTCACGTGGATCGTTCACGTGGACTACACCTAATCTATATACATGTGACAAATAGTCATAAAGGCAAGTCGATGGACCCCGTGATAAACAGTTGGACTTGCAGGTAGATGAACCTCGTAATAAATAGCAAGATTTGAAACTGTATACACATGGCCGGGAAAAGATCGAGGAAAAATATTAGTCACGTAATGAAGAAAAAAAAATGGATTTCAACATTTCAAATAATCACTTTAAAGATGACGTGGTTAATGTATTCTTACTCAAAGTTGATTTGTTTTGGCATATTTTCACAATGTTTTAAGTGATACGGTATGATATATTTCCCATAGATACGGAAACGTACACTGTACACTCAACAACTATTTCAACTAGAAAATAGTCATTGTTAATGAAACCATGTTATTATTGAATTCGAGATGTTTGTTAAATTTATATAATTCGAAATTTGTATAAACAACGCAGACACGAAGTTTTTTTTAAGTGACTGCTTCCGGGAATTTCATTTTAAAATGACGCGATAGGATAGGACCGTTGGTCAAATAATGAAGTGTTAAATTTGTAAAAGGGCACTATTTACTAAAAGTAATATTTACAGGTATATCTTACGTTAAATGAGACAAGAATAAAGGAAAATAGTCTTCTAGTTTATCTCCTGTACAATCATACAACAATGGAGTTTAAAACTTACATATTAAAAGACCAGCAAGGACATTTCGTAACAGGTGTAGGCAATGTCCGTTTTATCTGTGCGTAATGTACGCTTAAAATCTCCCGATTACGGTGATGTATAACACAATCGTTATTTACAGGATGAGCAAGAAACATTCGTACTCGTAGAAATGCACTTACTGTTTTTCCAAAAACACCCTCGTCATAAAAAGGAACAAGAACGTTAATGTTGGTTTACGTTCTAGTTACTCGAGCAAAGCTGTTCCTACGGGCTATCATTTAGCTATACAACCGACCTCTCCCAATATGTAGCACTTTGTCTTATTCATTTATATGATAAGTTTACTCTATCCCGGCCTTTCACGAAAATGCAAACCACAAAAACAAGCAGGTCTATGTAGGTGCTCGATTGTCGGGACGGAAGTAGAGAAAGACAGCAATACCAGAATGATATTTACATATACTCAGCCTTTTTGTGGTCAGAAATGAGGTTTATAAATCATTGTTGACATCTGGTGGTGTTTACGTGCATTTTCCAAGTTTTGAGTCTCGATTCCTTTGAAAATTGAAGTTAATTTGTAGCCCACCATATGTTGATAACCAAATAGTCAATTGAGCGTCACTATGGTGACGGACTTATTAGGTTTCTTATCGGAGAATAATAACCGTAGGAATCCCCGTGGAAATTAACACTCGCTCTGATCCTTACTCAACTCAGTCGTGTCACCTGATAATATACATTAGGTGTATATCGGAGATCTTTGCTTCAGCCGATAATGCACCACGTGCATACGGTAAAACATGTAAAGCAATTATCATTTTGACGCTTCTCCTTTAACGTAATATTTTACATCTAAGTGGTCCCATTTGTGTTTATTTTTTATTTTTGTTTTGTGTTTTTATTTGTTCCAAAAAAAGCAATTTGGAGACTGAACCTGTCTTACAATTGCCAGACCTGCAAATAATGCGAACAGGGTGGCACTACCCTTTAATCCGAAGAAAACATAAATCAGATAAAATATTTCCAAAAGATCATGTGTGATTTATCTTATTTACAATTCCAGTGGTAGAATTCCTTTCGTACATTATAGTACAATCTAATGCTAACTGAACTAATATAATCTCCAAACATTTGGCAAGTCAGGATTGTGTGCAACCATATAAAGCACAACAAAGGAACTGTTCATGTGCAACGTTTCAATGACCAATAAGGATATGTACTATGTCACCTTCCTTAGATAAATGACAACTGATGTCCCCTTCGACGTTTGTATGACGCTGCCAACATCAACGCCGAAGGTACGTTGACAGAACTTCCGGCGACAGAACTTCCGGCGACATTTGGTTAAACGGACAGGGAACAGTTAATACTCTATTTGGATATTTTTTCCTGAAATCAAACATTGTCCTATTTGAAACCTTAGATGACGAAATCCCTTTGCTTGCATCATATTTGGTCTCTAAACTTTACTTCACCAAAACGTTCTAATAGCTTCGACAGCTTCGCTCCCCTCTGTATGGATGTGTGAGCATGTTATCTTGATTGGAATCTCGGTCTGTATGTGAGCATGCTCTCTCGATAGGAACCTCTGTCTTGAGATCAAAATTTGCTCTCTCGACTTGAACCTCTATCTGGAGATTTAAAAATGCTCTCTCGATTTGAACATCTGTCTTGAAATGTGACTAAGCTACATCTTGTATCTTGATTCAAATTCCTGTCTGTGTTAGTTTCATCTGGTCGCGTGCATCCGACGAGGTGCAGAGAGGACTTTATATATAGTTTTATTTCACAACAGGGTACATTAACTCTGTAGAGCTATTTATACAGCTATATAACAAGGTGTAAACAATAGAAATCCGCTTTGTTCAACAGTAATGATATGTAAGTATCACGGGATCTCCATTAAACCTGATACCCAAGTCAATTAATAGGAGTTAAACGATATCCTTTACATTTTCAACGAGGCACTAACAAACAACGAAGGAATTTATAAACGTCAATATAGCTTTTTATGTTAAACCATCACGTTAACATGATTATAAACGTCATTCACAAGCTTGTTCCGTAAGGTTTTACTCTTCTGTCATTTACAAGCTTGTTCCGTAAGTTTTTACTCGTCTGTCATTCACAATCTTGCTCCATAAGGTTTTACTCGTCTGTCATTCACAAGCTTTTTCCATAAGGTTTTACTCGTCTGTCATTCACAAGCTTGTTCCATAAGGTTTTACTATTATGTCATTAACAAGCTTGTTCCATAAGCTTAACACTGATCCTTAAATTGACCATAATCACAAAGATAAACAATAAGACATTGATCTTTTAAAATTCCACAAAGAAAACAATCAAAATCTATCGAATCTTTTGGAATATTCGAACATAAATAGAAGGTCTTTTTAATGACAGAACAGTTATAAACAAGGTTCCACTATTAACAACATTCTTTCCGGAGTAATTTTATTTTTCTTTAAGAAATACCATATTGCTAAAAGCATTGCTAGTCGACCGTAATTATGTGATAAGAGAACGATCAAATGGTTAAAGTAATACATTTTTGTTGAGATTTATTACATGTTCATCCAATGCTTCTCTAGGCGTTATGTTGTTAGAATGGAATTCTTTCTTTAGAAATCATAACGTTTGTCAATATCTCACAGCTAAACAGAAAATATAGGGATAGAACAGTAAAACATAAACCAAGAGAACAGAGGACGGGGGTTTGGTGTCATAAAATGGTCATACATACTCCAGAGAGGAACGAAGAGCCGGCTTTGTTATGTTACAGAGCGATTAAACCTACATAGGAAGAACGGACAATGGAGGATAATGTCACAGAATGGAGTGATTTATATGTAGGAAAAGATGGACCCATGAATTATTTCCAGAATGTTGATTGTTATCTATGAAAGAGAAATCTGGACCCGAACTAAAGATATAAAAGGATAATTGAAAATGTTTGGATTTTTTTTTTTCTCTTACATTGATGGGGTTCTATTTACTGAAACTCGATTTCCCATAGTGCTTCTGACATTATATCAAAAAGAAAGTTAGTTTTCATTGGCGCTCATCAAAAGACATGGGAAAATGAATGCGTGCTGTCATCAATTTAGCTGAGATAAAAACACACTTTGCTATGGATATATGTAAATATATGTATGGTATGGTTATCAAGAGATCATTATGTCGTCTTAGTTTATGGGCATTGTTAATCAATCAATTAATTGACTCTTTGATATTAACAATATAGCTTAAAGTAAATAGATTAACATCTGTTTCTAAAACAGAGTTGAGCCTCCTACTACGAGAACGACTGTGGTTGCAGTACACGAACAGGTCCCAGCATGGACCACATTGCGTGTTTGATGACACAACAACAAAGCGCGCACGTCGTATCACGTGACAGATCAACCAGAAGTCATCTCCGGCATGCCGATAGATACTTATTACTGTGATAACATTACTCTCGCTCCGATCACTGTCTAATACGGACGCGTATTGCCCAGAGCGTGTGGAGAAGCGTCTGCGAATATTAGAATATTTTGTGGCAACAAAAGAAATACAATATGCAACAACTTAAAACCATCTCATTTGTTTGTAATTGCTTACCGTTCTTCGTTATAAATTTACGGATTTTAAACAAATTAAATTAATTAATGCTATACTATTGGTGTTTCAATAATCAAAACAACAACGTCGGTATTGTCACTGGATCTCTATCTGCTGACGGCCATGTTCTTACGCCGGAATAAATTGGACCACCGTCACTCTGTATATTAATTTATTCACGGTTATAAGATGACGCAAGTCGTGACAACTACAGAGTTCATTGACCAAACTCCTGCTGAGTAGTTCTTAAGGAAGATATTAATATATGCTTTTTCCTCAGACAGTGGACGCCACGATCATGTTGCTCTAAAACAGAGACTGATTTCACTTCATAAAGGGATTGATACTCCGAAGGACAAAATCATCAAACGGTATTTCCCTAAGTGGAGATAGTGTATACAAAGAACAGGCACAAAAAAAAAAGGAAAAATATATGCAATTTGAGGGAGCGTAGATTTAAGATAGCTTACGAGCGTGAAAGGAAATTCTTTGGACACGAGAACAATTGGTAAGAAAACGTGCAGAGCGCCCGACAAAGTGCTGATTAGATTCTCAATGATAGCGTTCTGGAGCTAGACATCCGTTGTTGATTCTAATAAGGTGTAGACTAAAGTAGCATTATTCTGAAAATCAATGGAAATGAACACATTCAATTTAGTTTCAAGATCTCGTGTAGAAAATGAGCCCAGACGGCACCGGTGTTCTGAAGGGGAAGAATGGTTAAGTAAAGAGTCATAAAACGTCTTGGGGATAAAAAAAACACATGCTTTGGTCAAAGGACAATGACATTGCCAGATTATTAATTGTCCAAAAGTCTAGTAGATGTTTCAGTGAACCGTGTATGTTAGGGTTGAAGGAAGACTGGCAATTACTTACGTTGAAGTCGTCTTCGTTTGTAAATCAAGCTTCATAAGTGTTAGGTTTCAGATGATATCATGGTAGTATTTACTTTTAACTTCCACTGACGCTTGAAGGAAACATGAATTCAAGATACGATTTCAATTAAGTATGATACCAATGTATACTTTTAGGGATTAAGAAAAGTATATGGGTCATAACACATGACACAAGTACTCGTGCACTTAAATCTGCACTTGGTGATAGTTATACAATGAACATCTACCTATTTAACTACTAAAAGAAGCTTTTGCATGTACATTTTCTTCTTGATGTCAATTTTCCACAAAATCCGAGTTTTCAATTTTCACTCTATTCATTACAGTTGTTTGTTTACCTTTGGAATGAAAGCGCGAAATAAGTATGAATACGTCATCAGCTGACGCCTAGTTACTGGCATTTATGTTGTTGAATCCACAGTCACTACCTTCAGATTAGCCTAACATAGTAGCGATTGACGTTTGGTAATAACACCGCCTGACGCCACAACACTAACCATATATGTGTTAGACTTGCAAATGGAATGGAAAAGTTGACATATAAATTGAAGTCACTATTTAAGCTCGGCGTACCGAACAGTGTTAAAGGCCTTTCTTGTGTCCAGAAAAACGAAACTTTACTTCTAAATCAAGGTTTGTGGTAACGTGCCACTTGCAGAGAAAACAGGCAGCCGTGAATCCTTAAACTTTTCGGAAACCGTTCTGCTAGGCGATCGGTAAGGAAATGATGGTAGTCCTACATTTGATTGCTAATGACCTTTCAAATCTTATTTGTATGTGCAACACCTATAACATTAAATTGGATTAATTTGAATGGCATTGCAATAAGACTTGTTGCAATGTAATTTGTACTTAGGAAGAAACGTGCGTCGATAAATAGCAGTAACGTGTACAAGCTAAATACGTTTCTCAATCTTGGTACACATACGTTTAAGTTTTTCCTCCAAAACGCTTTTTGAACATTTAAATACAATCAATCCTTGCAGCTTTTTTATAACTACGACTATCAAATTCAACTTCGTTAGACACGTTTTGTACGATTCAGTTCATCAGAATCCAGAAATCGTTTGCTAGTTCATCAATTGTTAAATACGCTCATCCGCTTTCCCATTATAACTAATTTCCGAATGCTTATCGATACCATCGGGTGAGCTATGAATTTTACCGTCAACTGTTAACGTATAACGACGACGATGAGGCTTCCCTTTAACTTGCTTCAATACCTTATCAATAGTGTATTGCTGCACGTCGATGTGTCCTTTAAGTTTTGTTGAAGATATCGTTGATATTTATCACATGCAATTAGAATGTTTGAAGAAGTGTTTTGTCGATAAGAAATATTGTGACCGCACCTGTTTTCCCGTCGATCATTAACTTCTATCGTCGATCACAAGCACTCTGACATATTTTATAAGTGGATCGAATCTCGGTATAGGAGTAGATAATGTGTATAGCTGAGCAGCGTATAAAGTACCTGTAACAAGAGTACTAAAGGTAACCATGGTTTCATGGAGAACTTTTAATATAATATATAAATATGTAAAGTGCTATACACCGCTAGTTGAAACTGTATCCACCACATAACCGTCCATTTTCTCCAGTTCAGCAGAGAGGAAGGTTTTTCATATGGGGTTGTAGAAAACTTGGGATTCGGTAGTACACGACAAAAGTGCGATTTAGACGAGGAAATCGTCACAGGGTGTGAGAAACAAAATGCTTGGTTAGAATAATATATCCCTTGACGATGCTATGTAACTAATAGTTGATAAAACGTCACAAATGGTATTGTTGGATATACGTGGGCGTGCGCGCTCAGTTTACTTACGAGGGACTGCTTTGGTGAACACAGCTTGCAGTTAAAGATAATTCAGAGACTCCCTCCGGTTCGTCATTCACCTAAATTAAAAATAAAAATAAAAAGATAAACAAAAAACAGCGACTCACTTCCATATTCTATGATAAACGAACGATTTGTATCCTCCCTCTCCAGTACTTCTTCTTAATGTATCAAGATGGTAAGGAAAATTCTAGATCTACGCTACGTCAAACAAAAAGATAGATAAACTGTTTGACGGCCAGTGTTAACGAATATCATCAAAGCTATAAATGCGTGTAGTATATATTGACTAAACATAATAAAAACAGTCGTTTGCTTGTTCATTTACAAATGACAGCGATGTTGTCTTTACTTATTAATTTACATGTGTATAAACAAATATATAAATTGTTGGAGTCTCTTAACCAATAAACATACACAAGCTTTACAAAAGACATATCTCCCTGGCAAACTACACGAACATTTTATCATTTAACCCACCGCTGATTGGTAATACATGTACTTTTTCTATTTCCAGATGCTTGGATCTTCTCGGGAATTCCATTTTATGCACAATGCTGTGCCAAGTGTTCGTATGAGGAGAAGTGTGCTTCACACACGGTTACTGAAATCACATCCAATGGTAAGTCTCCTTATATGTTTTACTGAAATCACGCCCAATGGTAAGTCTCCTTATATGTCTTACTGAAATCACACCCAATGGTAAGTCTCCTTATATATCTTACTGAAGTCACACCCAATGGTAAGTCTCCTTATATGTCTTACTAAAATCACACCCAATGGTAAGTCTCCATATATGTCTTACTAAAATCACACCCGATGGTAAGTCATGTGAGCAAACATCATAAGTGCCTATGAGGGACATCATTAAGAGACTGATCACAAGAAATGGTATTTCCTTCCTACCACCAGGTATTTCGGGTCGTTACAGCTCGTTCTACGGAAAGTTAGTAAAATAGATATCGCTATAACTGTTATTATCAACTCTTTAGCTATTAATTCTTAGAATAAATTGTTAAGGTGATCATAATTGAAAAAGTAATAGTATCATCACGTATTTATTGATAACAATAGTACTGAGCAATGATAAGGTAATGCTAGTGTAAACGTCAGTGATTTCTTTTATCATCCTCATCATAATAATGGTAGGATGAAAAATATAATTATTTGAGGATCAAAAAACTTTGTCCTCATAATAATAAGAGGATGACAGAACCTTGTCCTCAAAAATGATAAGAGGATGGAAAAACCCTGTCATTACTTTATGTGTACAATAAACTGATGATAACGGTATTAGACAAATTGCAGATATTTAAAGTACAAAATCACAGGAGATAACAGATAAGTATCAGCGATTTTTGAGTGGGTAGAGGCCCAAATTCAAATCCATCCAAACGTGTTTTTCCACCTTACATTACTTAATCATTTTATAAATATTTTTTTGCGATAACGCTTTCCGATAAGTCAGCTCGGCTGTACAATTGTTTCGTTTACACTTTCTGATAAGTCAGGTCGGCTGTAATATATGTTTCGTTTACACTTTCTGATAAGTCAGGTCGGCTGTAATATATTTTTCGTTTAAACTTTCTGATAAGTCAGGTCTCGGCTTTGATATTTCTTTCGTTTACCTTTTCTGATAAGTCAGGTCTCGGATTTAATATTTTTTTCGTTTATACTTTCTGATAAGTCAGGTCGGCTTTAATAATTATTTCGTGAACGCTTTCTGATAAACCAGGTCGGAAGTTATAATTTTTCGTTTACTCTTTTCAATTAGTCAGGTAGGATGTTATAAATTTTCGTTTACTCTTTTTAATTAGTCAGGTCAGATGTTATAAAATAAAAACGTTAACAATGTCTGAGTCAGGTTGGCTCTAATACCACTTTAAATCTAAATTCATTATTTGGTTCTTACTGTTGTCTGTTCATGATTTTGCGTTCAGAATATTTTCGTTTGTAATGACACCATTCTATATTATATCTGCTTTTTGTAAGACACTTCAGTATAGTTTGTCCTAGTATTTTTACACTAGGACAAATATTAGACGGTAGCACATACAACAACATTTCTACAGTGGGTTACACATATTGACAAAATATACAACTCGGAAGTGAATGTCGATAAGAAAAAAACCTGCAACAGAAACCGCGGTGATACCAGAATATAAAAGAGTGAATCAACAATGTCCTTCACCTGTCAGGATATCTTCTATCATATCCCGCAAGTTTGACATATTATTTACCAGTATGTATTATATTCCTTCGTCACGAGTGTTAATTTGTTTTTTTCTCTATAGGTGAGGCGAGCAGTACAACAACTGGGCTATGTACGATCCAAACGAGGCTACAAACCTTTAAAGGGAATACCTGTATCTGAAATCAAACTACAGGCCCCGGATATAGAACATTACTTACTCAATCACGATCTCACTGCGCAAAACGTCGAACAGTCGGGAAATTCTGAGCCAACACCCAATGATCCTTTGTTTGCGAAAGAATGGTACCTGGTAAGTCCCATTATATTGTACAAATCTATAATGCTAAATGGAAAAAGGTGCTGATTTTCCACTAATTACCAATTGAAAGATATAGTTAACGCTTGACGGCCTATGGTGGCATATTTCTGCCATCTAGTTACTTTAAGGTTGTGTTACGTTAACACGACTTGTGAGATAATTAATGTATTGCGAAATATCGCGCTATTCTGTTTCATAAGTTTAAAAAAAAATGGCAGATTGACGCGATAATCATTTCAGCCGGTCAAGGTCGAGTTTCGTGATAATATAAATCGCACCGGTCGTCATAATTATCATGACAAGTTGACGTTCATTTTGTTAAAAGTTGCATTAATGAAACAAATTAAAACGACTTGATGCAAAATAGATTTCGACAGGGCGTGTTACCCATTACTCATGTTAAATTAGAGGATGGTAGAAATAGGCCAGCATACAAATGAAACAACTGTCACAACGGGTAGAGATTGAAGTCTGGTATTACACGGGTAGAGTTTGAAGTCTGGTATTACACGGGTAGAGGTTGAAGTCTGGTATTACGTTTCTTGTTTGAACAAATGGTCGACTAAGACATGTTATGACAGAGAATCGTTGTCAAAAGTGACGCTTAAGGAAACTCACTGTAGTCAGTGGCAGCGCTAAAATAGAAGAAAAAAAGGGTGAATATAGATTTTGTGTAGTTTCGGAAGGGTTTGGAGATCTGATAGGATAACCCGCTAGACAAACTGTTAGCAGACACTGTTCTAGGTTAAGCCATTCGATGATATCTTGAGCTTACAATCTCGCCATGGATAGTCTGTCATTCTGCTTTGCCGAGTCTTCGATGGAATCGATTTTGCATTCTCGGATCAGAATTTAATGTCAACGACCAAATCCTTCCTAAAAACATTAGAACAGCTTTCAGTCTGGTGATCAACTGGGTCCAGGTCGGGCTTGTCTGCGTCACGAAGGTTCTTCATTTGATCTGTTGAAATACTTCGACTTTACCAGACGAGCTAAGATGGAAATCTGTACAATATTTTCGAACGACATTCTACATAATATATTTAACTTTTGTTGAAATTAATTTATCTTTTGATCCTCACTCCTAACAGATAAATCTCTAATCTTTCAATGATAACGATTAGTTTTTAATATATGAATAGAGAAAGGGACAAATACCAACGAGGGGCCGCCACACAAGGCCCGTTCGATTTGCACTCGCTAGGTACCCGAAAGGCCATCCGGCTAAGTGGTTGCTTGGCTCGATTGAAATAAAAGTTATTTACCCACCATCGCCTACCCGAGCAGAGCACATCACTGTGTTAACTATTTCATGTGCCTTAGTTTAGCGACTTCTGTTTTCTAATATTTTTTTAACGATTGGTGTGATAAATGTTTATCATAACGAGCTTGCATGAGGTGAGGAATTCAGATTTCTTCCTCAAAATTATCCTCAAAATATCACTTGAACACATTAAGATTGATAATCACTTAAAAAGAAATGCTTACATGTAATTTGCACTACGAGTTCTATTTAATGAAGTTTTTTTCGCATTTGTTAAACTTGGAATATTTTGTGAAACATAGTTTAGCCGTCTGATGTAAGGTACTTGTCTATGCTAGCTAGAAATGTCCTTTTCAAATATCGATATCGTCAATGTCCCAATAGGTTAAGTATAGCAAGCCCAGCGCTGTCAAGACGAGGACCGACACTAAATGGTGTAGAGTCCTGGTTCACGTCAGCGACAAATATATTAGTGGAAATTAACTGATTGGCGGTCACCTGCCGGTCAGCTCTTAGCGATTGACACTTCCGACCCACTTCACCTTGGTTTATGTACAGGTCGATACCTCGCGATCGGGGGAACCAACTGTTAAAGGAATCATTCCTTCACGTCTTACTTACATTGTTAGTGAAGCTTGTGACGACGAGAAGTTAAAAGATGCATAAACACACTTAGTTACTAAAAAGGAAAAAGGAAGTCATTTCTAAATCATTTCAGTAAGAGAACATTTTGGTTGATGGTTTTACTGGGTTTACTTCTAAATAGACTCTAAATGTTACAAGCCTATTCAAATGTAAGATAAAATACAACCTTTGCAAAGAATACGAAAGACAGCATAACTAAAAGGTCATCAGCGATCATTAGTAGCGGAAGCCAGTAAAGGGCTTTAATGGTGGCCGTCAATGGTGGACGGTTTTATTTAGAATACATGAGTTATATTGTATGACTTACATTTGATATAATGACGAAGTGACTGACTGCTGTCTGCAGTTATATGCACAAATTGAGGAAATAAGTAATGAAATTTGAATGAAAGAATAACCCCAAGAGAAGCTTATTCAGAATAACATCCGTAATTTCCCCTTAACAAATATTGGCGATATTTTGTATGTTGTCCCTTGTTCAGATAAGAAACGTATACCTATACACAACAATCCAACTACTGATACCCTATTCGCTGTTTTACCAGGCACTGAAATAAAGGCAATGACCGGGGGTTTGACCGAACATGACCACACCGCGATATCTATTAGAAGCCTTTCAAACACTGTCAGAAGTTGATGCGGACCATTTGCAATTAGGAGCTACCGAATGGACACCATCTTCTTAATTAACATTTATTCATGTGTAGAAAATTGGTCAAATTAGAGCTTCGTCTAACTCAAGCTTATCGACAAAGCGTCGTTGAAGGTGATATGATGACTTGTTCATTGTTGACTTGCTGGGAGAGATAGTCACTAACCTTCAACTTATTATACCGCGATACTCTCTGTCATATCGTTTTTGACGGCAGGATTGGGTACTGGTAGTAAAAACGCAAACATAATTATTATCTCAATTACGTTTAAAAAAAAGTATACACATCAAGATTAAACAAAAACATTTACATGAGTATTTATCCATTTTGTTTACAACGCGATTTTTTATTCATTTGTTTTTTTATTGTTTTATAAGCATCCAATGATGGACTGAAAAAAAAAAACATACTAAGCGGGAATTCGAAACACGGTCATTTATTGGTCAACTTCAAAATCAATAAGTCATCGATAAAAAAAAATTCTCATTGCAAAATTAAAATAATAATTATAATGAAAAGGTTTTCCTCCTATAGAATTTGTTGTGTTAAGTATTAAAAAATGCTTGTAAGGAATAAACTAGACAATAACAAGGCAAATCACTCGATAAGCCGATAACTTAAGTTAAAAAAACTAAATAAAATCAAACCTTGAATCTGTAAACGTAAAGGGTAATATAAGGCGTCTTATGAAACATGAAATGTGATCACTCTCTTCTTATTGTATCAGAATATTTAATGTTTGTTAAAAACCTCGCTACAGTAACTATACATAGCTACCCTTACAAACGTGCTTTGTTTATTAAGATACTTTGATACTGAAACGTTCCTCAGTATTAATATTTTGGTAGCTTGTTGTTTTCTAGGATTTTGCCTGAAATTCGAGTATCACCTTCTTCTAGAATGCGTTGGTCTGGTGTTTTTCTGTGAGATTGCCGTGAAGTTGAAAACAGCTTCCGCCCATACATAGATAACTTGTGGGTTTACGTTAGGGTTGCCAGGAAGTGGAACGGAGTTAGATTTTCTGAGTTTTACATGTTACCAGGAAACTGAGTGGAGCGAGATTGTCTTATTGTTTTCTCGAAGATTGCCGAGATCGTACGGTGAAATTAATTGGTTCTGTGAAGTTGACAGGAGGTTGAGTACAGTGAGAGTGTCTGAGTGTTAACTTCTGTTGGGGTGCTGGGGTACTCGAATCTACGCGTGGCAATTTGTAATGGATGGCTGGCTATTTGTCAAGAAATAGGATCTGCTAGCCCTGAAAGATGGAATTAGTAAGTTGTTTCCCGGTAATTATACGCACGCGACGGCAGTCGTAACGTTCAGCTGTGGTATGACAAGGTCGGGTACCGCTATCCAGATCGATAAAACAGCACGGAAACAGCATTACTTAATTTAATACCCGGAAACTCATATAATAACACAGCGACCTAAATCGTTAGATTGCTATAGAAATGTCCATATGAAAAACTTCCCATTCCCGATTTGCAAATTCACTGGAATCAGCAAATAACTTAATATAAAGTCATGTTTTCCTGTCTGGATAAAGAACTTTATCGCATATATCTATCGAAAAAACCCTGATCGACTGACTGCCTGCCGACTCACCCTCCTACCAACTTACTCCGCCTCTCACTCACAACCTACCACTGACTCTTACAAACAACCTTCCCCAAACTGACCCCTGCTACCAGTGTACCTCAGACAAACTCCAACTACCGACTTACCTACACCGACTTACCCTTACCTACACCGACTTACCTACTATCCACTTACCTACTACCGACTTACCTACACCGACTTACCTACACCGACTTACCTACTACCGACTTACCTACTACCCACTTACCTACACCGACCTACCTACACCGACTTACCTACACCGACTTAGCTACCACCCACTTACCTACTACCGACTTACCTACACCGACTTACCTACTACCAACTTACCTACACCGACTTACCTACACCGACTCCGATCATGTTAATACATGTATAACTCCGGCTGACAATGTCAACTCGCGTTTTGACCAGACTAACCATTTAACCACGGTTTTAACCGCGACTGACCATGTTGATCCCGTTATGACTTTACTCGACCATGTTTAACCCCATTTTGTCCCTCCTATTCCATTTAAATTCCTCTATTGATTGCTGTGCGTATGACGTGATCCAGCGCTTTAATCCAATGAATGTTTCATCTGCGTGTTTCCGACACATTAGCTCTACACGAATACAATCAGGAACTATTCCCCCGGATACATCGTTGACAGGAATAAGGGCGCTTCCGGATAGTGAATCGAGCGCTTCCGGATAGTGAATCGACTTTTTTAAAATATATTATCTTTTTCTTGAAATCTCTTGGTAGACGGTAATAAATTTGGACTACTATGGTCTACCATGACATATAGATAAAGTAGTATCAGTAGAGGATGATGTAAACTCATGGTAGCTCCTGTATGTAAACTCATGGTAGCTCCTGTATGTAAACTCATGGTAGCTCCTGTGTGTAAACTCATGGTAGCGCCTGTATGTAAACTCATGGTAGCTCCTATATGTAAACTCATGGTAGCGCCTGTATGTAAACTCATGGTAGCTCCTGTATGTAAACTCATGGTAGCTTCTGTATGTAAACTCATGGTAGCTCCTGTGTGTAAACTCATGGTAGCGCCTATATGTAAACTCATGGTAGCGCCTGTATGTAAACTCATGGTAGCTCCTGTATGTAAACTCATGGAAGTTCCTGTATGTAAATTCATGGTAGCTCATGTATGTCAACTCATGGTAGCTCCTGTATGTAAACTCATGGTAGCTCCTGTATGTAAACTCATGGTAGCTCATGTATGTAAACTCACTTTAAACTTATATATGTTAACTCGTGTTAACTCTTGCATTTAGATTACTGTTTATAAGCTTGTTAACTAATGTAAATTCATCACAATGCACCGGTCACTGTATAACAGTATAAACACTTCGTGTTGTTCGCTGGCGGGTATTATGTAATTGCTGGTATCCATATACGTAAGCTAACGGAGGACAATCAATACAACTAATGCTATTTAGTATACAAGGTACTGCTCCAATAAGCAGAATCACGTCTGACTTTAATTGTATTTTCCATCAATATTTAACAGGCAGTGGGCAGTGGAATAGTAAATTACAGAATCGATGATCAATTGTTTATGCTCTCAGTAAGCGATACATTAGCCGCCGGCTCCTGTCGTAGTAAACACTTCTAGTGATATGCTGTGGGAGGGCAATATCAGACCCTCAAAGACGGATAGTCTACGTGTACATAGCAATCTGCCGCCTACGCATGTTGCTTAGAATAAACAACGGCCCAGTCCTAAATCTGGAGAGAAAAATCGATGTCTACTGGCTACTAACGATTTATGTAGAAACTATTTTTGTATAGCACTGTGTTTAATGTTTTTTGATAAATCTATTAGAAATTTGTAATGATTCTGTGTGTCAATGTTTTTTGAATTAATTATCTGATCGTTATTTGTACTTTTTCCACAGAAAAATACAGGCCAATCTGGAGGAATTCTGGGTTTGGACTTGAACGTGGAGAAGGCATGGGCCATGGGCTATACAGGAAAGAAAGTCACCACCGCCATCATGGACGACGGTCAGTGTCATGTCAGGGACGGGCAGTTATTTAGTACATGTTGTTTTCATTTTACAGAATATATATAATTATACTCTAGAGACAGAAGTAATAGTATAACGCCCTTCTAATACCAAATACTAATCTTTCCTAACATTATGTCGGTACAGTTTGGAGGCTCCTTACAAATAACGACATTCAAACAGAAATTGTAATCCTTGCTCCGTCCAAACTATAATGTACAGTCAGCGTTGTAGTCAATCGTTACTGCTTTATGAAAATGGATGCCGCCGTAACAAGGTTATTACTATGTTTATAGTCAGTGGAAGCCATATAACAGGGTTGGTATCGATTTGTACTCCCGAACTATGTGGGAACCAAGGTCCAGGGCTAGATTACAATCGTACCCTTAGAATTGTGTCAGCGGCATTGCTACCTGATATCGATGTTGCAGGAAATTATCGCCAGGAACGGAAATTCAACCAACCACATTCTAGGCGACATATTCACAAATGGATAATCTTGAAAATTCCCAAACAGGGGGATATGAAAAGATTGTTACAAAATATTTGAGAAATGTTAGATTCCATGACACATCATGCCAAAGCCACGTGTGGTTCATAAAAAGTTTACCTTTACCTGAAGCATTTGGTTTCAGCACTTTTTTATCGGAATTTTTGGTTGTCTTTCCTCTGCTTTAACGTCATATATATATAATAAAAAGGGATTAAATGTCCATGTGAAGAAAGTAAATATAGAAAAAATAAGATTAGTCGGTCGTTAATCTTATTTTTTCTATTTATATATTGGTTTCAATTCTCCTTTTGACCTTCCCTCATATCAAATCGGATCCAGTCAATACATTTCTTCCCCCTGGTGGCATGCTTATTACATCTTTTCTCTTGACTGGTTGGTTGTCCCTGTCATGAATACGTAAATTAAGCATTCAGTTCCCGTCCTGATTAGCCAGTCCTCAATGTTTGATTTTATTTAACGTCGCTTGTGGATAACGTTTCTCGACAAGTATGTGTGGTAGAGTCTATTCGGCAGTGATAAGGTTAAACCTGATGCCTTAAACTAATCAGTCTGGCATTTGGACTTTTGTAATTAAATCAAGTGGAGACATGTATCTGAAAATATAGTCCCTGGACACATTATGAATAAGACTGTGTCCAGCATCTAATCTAGAATACTTCCTTAAATCTATTATATATCAAACGAGGCTACTTACATGAGTAAAACTCTTCCAAAACAACCTGGCATCTTGCTTTTGTTGTTCTCCTGATAGATGTTACAAAACAGATCTATTTTCAGTTTTATAATGCTGAACAAAGTACTGGATATATACGATTACGTTTATGTATTGAAATATGGAACATGGCACCTATTGTCTGTGACAGGTTGTTTTATATTATACACCGACCTGCCACTGATCATTTAGTCATGCCCCGTATACTGGTCTGAGGGGGATACAGGGACGCAATGACTTTAATGAATTTAACGGTCTTTTTACATACAGAAGTAGTTTATGTCTGGTGTTGAACACAAATATTGGATTATTTATGACGACACACCTCTGCAGACACGATATTGATAAGTACTAGTGTTGCATGTGTGTCATCTGTGCGCTTGCCCATCCCCACTGTAAACATACCCGACAATGCCACCACGTAGTAGCGTAGATAGAAACTCTGGAGAATGGGTATCATTTACAAAACTGTAAAGTATAAAGTGACGTTCTATGAATAACACAATTATTTGTATTCCACCCACACCCTTAACTATCACACGTCCCAAAGGACCACTGGCCATTTTTATATTAATCCTAATTGCGTAAATATGTATTGATTTACTATTGGATGTCTAAAAACATTGTATCATAGTTTATTGGATGAGGTTTTCCCCTTGAATAACAAGAATTTTGACAAATACTTGGATATTGTTGATCCAAAACCAGCCCCTCTCGTCAGAGTTAACTCCTAGTATCTACCAACTCATCAGATTGGTTACCTCTCTAGTACAACCAATTAAACTTAAAGTTAAAGATAACACAGCCCCTCTCGTCAGAGTTAACTCCTAGTATTTATCAACTCATCAGATTGGTTACCTCTCTAGTACAATGCAGAATAATGACAATAGATTGAACGCTCCTTATCTCAGTAATAACAATTAAACATCAGCTCCGTAAGAGTTGACATGTCTACTCCTCACTTATCACTCTAGAGCCTGTTCTGTCTGCATAGATGTACCTTTATGATGTTATCACTTCACTGGTGCTGAATTAACATCCAGCAGAAACGGTGGTCATCCTGGGCTGCTGTCTCAGCTGTTATCCTACAATGTCAGTATCTAGCTTGATAAAATATTTAGTCACTACTAATTAGATTGTTTGCGGTCTACGTAACGTCCTTGTTCTGGCGAAGAAAACATTGGTTGCTTTAAATGCTATGCAGGGAACAAGAATCCGATGAACTCAATTTAGCCTTCAGTTGTTTGTGTGGGCTTCGCAGTATTTATTACTATTTTTGTTCCTGTTGTTGTCTCATTCATATCGACTAAAAGTTTGCCTTTGTGTGCTATTTTAGTAGTCAGATGCTGAGAATTTGTGTCAACACACAGCTAAACGGATACATTTTAATTTTCACAAAAGAATGAATGATATTTAGATATAGAACCTATGCATACTACTGTATATTTACACCGTTCACAACCGTATGAAGGCACAGTCAATACCAGCAGCATCAAGAAGGATAAGATAAATCATATATGCCTTTAATAAAGAATGGTTGCCATATTTGGCGGTTTTACGGCCGTAAACCGATAAGCGTTCATTTCTGAAAGTCAATACCTTTTGGTCAGACCTACATAAAATGCTGTAATTGAAACAAATCCGTTTGACCACTTGTTAGATATTTGGGGTCAAAATAGGAGGAGGAAATGACATGTTCCCGATTTAAAACCAACAACTTTTTCCTTTTGGCATTAATAAAAATATACATTTTATAAACCAATATAATTAACTAAAAAGTAGATCACATTTGCCTCTTGTGCTGTGTCAATAATTTCGTCATATGACCTTGGGTTGTGTGTAAATAATGTCGCTATATGACATTGGTTTGTGTGTCGGTAATGCCGTCATATGGCCTTGGGTTGTGTGTCAATAATGTCGGCATATGACCTTGGGTTGTGTGTAAATACTGTCGTCATATGGCCTTAGATTGTGTGTCAATACTGTCGTCATATGGCATCGGGTTGTGTGTCAATATTTTCGTCATATGACCTTTGCTTTTATTACGACATCAACCCCAGTCGATCACTGACGACTGAATAGAATTCGGTACTGTACGGATGTAAAACTCTCTATTAGTGACGTGTTTTAATTTGACTGGTGGGTCGATTCTGTGATGACGTCAGTCCACCGCGTCAATCAATCTCGCCACGAACGAATGTCAGCTCGCGGGCAGGGTATATGCAAGTATGGCAGAGCAATCTCTTTCCCTTTTATATTACACAATAATTACTATTGTTCAATCGATTTTTGAAGTATTAATTAAATTCATGAAAACAGGACAGTATCCCTCATTTCCTGCATAATCTGAAATGAATTCTGCTGGTTCAAATAAAACACAACACGCATGGCAGGAAATCATTCTGTTTTTCCAAGCATGTATTGTTAAATAAGTATATCAGTTTTACATAAAAAAAATATCATGATAATAATCAGACGTCAAACTCCTATATGTTTTTACCTCCAATACGTGTTTACTGTCACCTGTTTCCGTCACATATTAATCAATACTTATTTATCAACTAGAGTAGATCCATTAGAAGTTATGGCGTGCTTAAACAAGATGACGAAATTAATTTGTGAGTAGACGTTGGCGAGTCTCAGGTAAACATCGCTGACGACGGGTTATGATATTTGGTCATGAAGACCTAAGAAATGTTTTTGTTTACGAAGAAGAAGCATGAGGAGATCCGAGGAGCTTTTTCCAGACAATTCTGCACGTTCTGTTCAAGTTCAAGAAAACAAATAGCATAGGTGGAATACTTTTGAAAATATAAACATTTTGAAAACATATTTGATAATAACCAGTGATACTAGCTTCATTCAATATCCAAACGATAAGAGCTAGTTCGTGGTTCCTCTGTCATTCTCATTTTTAAATTGAGTGTACATTCCGTTGCTGTTTTGAAGTTGACTTGTATAATAAACAAGAAGACTTTAACTCTTTAACGGTACAGTTATACCGCATTTTGAATTTGTTTTTTAAACATATATAGTCCTCTCTTCAAAAAACATCGGATCCCAGAAATTCGCACAAAGAACAAACGTAAATATTCTAAATGTGTTCTTATCTTACATTCTATCGATGGTTTTATCTTAACTTCCACTGGTGGCCTTTTCATAAATTTTACTGATGGCCTTGTCTTATATTCTTCTGGTGGCCTTGTGTTATATTCTACTGGTGGCATTGTCTTAAATTATTTTGGTGGCCTTGTCTTAAACTGTACTGGTGGCCTTGTCATAAATTGTACTGGGGGCCTTATCTTTAATTCTACTGGTGGCCTTGTTTACAATTCTACTGATGACTTTGTCTTATAATCTACTGCTGGTCTTGTCTTACATACCTTGTGTACTGACCAAAGAATTATTTCCCCATTATTCACTAAATAAAATGAGCTTACCCGGGAATGACACGAGAGTTACGCTTGCTTCCAGTACCACTTTAGGTAAGGGATCACAAGAACAAAACTTCGTCTTCAGAATCCGAAGATCCTGTTTGATTGATCAGTATACAATATTGGTCGTGACAGCAGTTTGTTAGTTGATTTATCTATAATCTGATGAATAGAAGCAGTCTCGAGACTCAGGAAAACAAGCGACGGCGTTATTAGACGTCACTGGCAGCGCTCCATCCATCAAACAAAGGATAAGTGTCGGACGAATGGTGATAAATCGACAACTAATCAGGTTACTAAAGGCCAAATGTGACTTAATTTCATTTTGTTATTACAAAAACATCAAATGGGAGAAAGCGTTATTAATATGTGTGTCTGTGTGGCCTACGATGTTTGTTCGGGTCGGCTAATCGTTCGCACTTAACAATACCATCCATCACGTCTCCTGTACAACTCGGATCAATCGTACCCGGGATCAATGTAACGGCCATGCACCGATAACACGACACATGCTATTGTACAATCTATTCGTCCACATAGCTACACGTATCACATCGCTCGGCAGTATAGGCACCTCGCGAGACGCACGGGACAGTGTGACGTCATTTACAACAAAGCAAAGGTTTATGGGTAGATATATGATGCTTTTCATTGTCCTGTTTTGGACAATGCTATGTACATCTATTGCCCTATGCCTGGTGCCAAGGATTGGTTTGCCATGGGTTTATTTTGTTTAGCGTCCTATTAACAGCGATGGTCATTTAAGGACGTGCTTCCATTCAATGCGTATTGTCCATGCGTGTATGCGTGTATGTGTGCTGGAGGCGGGGTATGTTGGTGTAGTTGACTTCTTGTGATAGCTTGGATCTTTATAGTGCTAACTCACTGAAATATCATAACGAAGGCACATAGTACAGCATTCTGTCCGGTGACATTTTAATGACAACGGACGAACCAGTTTTTGTAAGTTCCCAAAATGCTGAACGTTAAACAGGGAATAACAACTACCGGTTTTAAGGGCTTTAGTACATCCTGGCCTGGGGACAAACCCCGTTGCTTTCCCCTCCTGGGCGAACGCTTAGCACTAAGGCCAAAGTGGGTCATTGCCAAGCAAGGCGCTAGGAAACATAAGAATTAGTTAGAAGCACAGAGAAATAAAAAGATTCCAGTGATTGCAATGAGTGCAGCAGATTTATTTTGTTCGGGTTTTTTTTTGTCTGTGACCAGAGGGCACAAGAGCGAATTCCAAATTCTGCAGGGGGTCTCCCATTAGTAGCCTCTTACGAGAACCCTTTTTCATCGCTTTTCAGAACACTTACATCCTACGCGAATTATAATGCTATACGTAAAGGGGATCGCTAGTATATCAATTAAAAATGACAAGTTATGTTATAAAACGAAACAAGACTGCTTACACAATATGATGGTTTGTTGATAATTAAAAAAAAGCATGGTTTTTTTCTAGCTTGATAGTAAACATAAAGCCTACTATATTGAAATGAACATGAACCAAAGCCGACTAGTAGCTGTGATAGATTTCCCTTAGAGCATTAATGATACTGAGACTTTAGCCTGCATAATATATTGTATTTAGAATCTATACCGGGTTTTATCTTGTATTTTAGAATTGTATCGGTACTGACTCTTTATCCGGTATAAAATAGTTAACATTATACCGAGGCTTTATCCTTAATTATAGAATTTAAATTATACTGAGGCTTTATCCTTAATTATAGAATTTACATTATACCGAGGCTTTTATCCGAAATAATAGAATTTGAATTAAATGTACATTGAGTATTATTTCTTGTGAGTTTTTTCTATACCGGGGCTTTATCCTATAAAATATAACTCAAATAACACCGGGTCTCATCTTGTATGATATAATTGCATCTATACCATGGCTTTATCCAATTTAATATAATTTTAATTATACCGGGGCTTTAACATTTTAGTCGAGTTTTAATTATATCTGGCTTTTTTCCTGTATACAGAGACTTTAATTACTCTGAGCTTGTACCCTACTTGCGTACATCATATTCTCATGCTGTGTTTTTCCTTTAACAGGTATTGATTATTTACACGAGGATCTGAGACACAATTACGTAAGTAATCTAATTAGTGACGGACTGATGAAATCCTAGTAATGACCTAATAAAAGCATTACCCCTGCGATGAATTGGCTTTCTCACTCAAGGTTAAAATAGTCCAGTTCATAATGTCGTGGGCTTTCTCGCTCTCTTACCTTAACAACTCAACGTCATAATGTCGTGGGCTTTCTCGCTATTTAACTTTAACCACTCAACGTCATAATGTCGTAGGCTTTCTCGCACTCTAACCTGAACAACTCAACGTCATCACGTTGTGTGCTTTCTCGCTCTCTAACCTTAACAACTGAACATCATCACCGTGGGGGCTTTCTCGCTATTTAACTTTAACCACTCAACGTCATAATGTCGTAGGCTTTCTCGCACTCTAACCTGAACAACTCAACGTCATCACGTTGTGGGCTTTCTCGCTCTCTAACCTAAACAACACAACGTCATCAAGCTGTGTGCTTTCTCGCTCTCTAACCTTAACAACTGAACATCATCACCGTGGGGGCTTTCTCGCTCTCAAACCTTAACAACTCAACGTCATCATGTTGTGTGGTTTCTCGCTCTCTAACCTTAACAACTCAACGTCATCGCGTTGTGTGCTTTTTTCGCTCTATAACCTTAACAGCACAACATCATCACGTTGTGGGCTTCCTCCCTCTCTAACCTTCACAACTCAATGTCATAATGTCTTGGGCTTTCTCGCTCTCTAACTTTAACAACACAACATTATCACGTTGTGGGCTTCCTCGCTCTCTAACCTTAACAACTGAACATCATCACGCTGTGGGCTTTCTCGCTCTCTAATCTTAACAACACATCGTCATCACGGTGGGGGCTTTCTCGCTCTCTAACCTTAACAACTCAACATCATCACTCTGTGGGCTTTCTCGCTCTCTAACCTCAACAACACAACGCTATCACGGTGGGGGCTTCCTCGCTCTCTAACCTTTACAACACAACGTCATCACATTGTGTGGTTGCTCGCTCTCTAACCTTAACAACTGAACGTCATCACGGTGGGGGCTTTCTCGCTCTCTAACCTTAACAACTCAACATCATAATGTCGAGGGCTTTCTCGCTCTCTAACTTTAACAACACAACGTCATAACGTTGTGGGCTTTCTCGCACTCTAACCTGAACAACTGAACATCATCACGGTGGGGGCTTTCTCGCTCTCTAACCTAAACAACACAACGTCATCACGTTATTACTTTCTCGTACTCTAACCTGAACAACTGAACATCATCACGGTGGGGGCTTTCTCGCTCTCTAACCTTAACAACACAACATCATCAAGGTGGGGGCTTTCTCGCTCTCTAACCTTAACAACACAACGTCATCACGTTGTGGGGGCTTTCTCGCTCTCTAACCTTAACAACTAAACACCATCACGGTGGTGGCTTTCTCGCACTCTAACCTTACCAACTGAACGTCAGCACGGTTGGGGCTTTCTCTTTCTCTTACCTTAACAACTCAACGTCATCACGTTGTGGGCTTTCTCGCTCTCTAACCTTAACAACTGAACATCATCACAGTGGGGGCTTTCTCTTTCTCATACCTTAACAACTCAACGTCATCACGGTGGTGGTTTTCTCGCTCTCTAACCTTAACAACTGAACAGCATCGCGGTTGGGGCTTTCTCTTTCTCTAACCTTAACAACTCAACGTTATCACGGTGGTGGCTTTCTCGCACTCTAACCTTACCAACTGAACGTCAGCACGGTTGGGGCTTTCTCTTTCTCTTACCTTAACAACTCAACGTCATCACGGTGTTGGTTTTCTCGCTCTCTAACCTTAACAACTGAACAGCATCACGGTTGGGGCTTTCTCTTTCTCTAACCTTAACAACTCAACGTCATCACGTTGTGGGCTTTCTCGCTCTCTAGCCTTAACAACTCAACATCATCACGGTGGGGGCTTTCTCGCACTCTAACCTTAACAACACACCGTCATCACGTTGTGTGCTTTCTCGCTCTATAACCTTAACAACTGAACAGGATCACGGTGGGGGCTTTCTCGCACTCTAACATTAACAACACAACGTCAACACGTTGTGTGGTTTCTCGCTCTCTAACCTCAACAACTGAACAGCATCGCGGTTGGGGCTTTCTCTTTCTCTAACCTTAACAACTGAACATCATCACGTTGTGGGCTTCCTCGCTCTCTAGCCTTAACAACTGAACATCATCACGGTGGGGGCTTTCTCGCTCTCTAACCTTAACAACACAACGTCATCACGTTGTGCGCTTTCTCGCTCTATAACCTTAACAACACAACGCCAACACGTTGTGTGGTTTCTCGCTCTCTAAACTGAACAACACAACGTCATCACGTTGTGGGCTTTCTCGCTCTCTAACCTGAACAACTCAACGTCATCACGTTGAGGGCTTTCTCGCTCTCTAACACTAACCACTCAGCATCATCACGTTGGGGGCTTTCTCGCTCTCTAACACTAACCACTCAGCGTCATGCTGTTGACTTTCTGACTGTTTAACATGAATACTCAATTTCATAATGTTGGGTGCTTTTTTACTCTCTAATATGAAATTGTTGACTCAAAGAGTAATAAAATATTAATACGCATCTTTAAATTTCATTTTCATATTACATAAGATGTCTACACACATGATGTTATTAGCATGCTTGACTTTCGTGTTTTCAGAACGCCGCAGCCAGTTATGATTTCAGCAGTAACGACCCATACCCGTATCCACGTTATACAGACACGTGGTTCAATAGGTACGTGCTTTGAAAGTGCTATGAAAAGGCACATTGATGACATTGTTTAAATCACAGAAAATTAATAGGGATAAGCTTACATATAGTTAAAGGTCAGTTGATTTAACTGTGAGTTATCACTGATACATGCATTATAGTAAAATGGTAGTTTAGCTGTTCTAGTTGTGTGTGCTGACACAAGTTATAATCGAAAGTCATGTTATTATCTATTTCACAATGTCACATACGATGTGTCATAATTGTACCTGATTTTATGGGTTTGGTATGTCCACACAGCCACGGGACACGCTGTGCCGGAGAGGTGTCAGCCGCCCGGGACAACAAGGTCTGTGGAGTGGGCGTGGCTTATGATTCCAAAGTGGCGGGTAAGTAGAACAGGTTTCCATTGACGGGTGCCGTAATCCATGAACAGTTATAGACCAGAATCTCCTTCCATGCCCGTACTTATGCTGTGTATCCAGGATATATCATTGCCGTTTTCGGTTTACCGAACGTGTTTTTTATCTCTCGAATTTTCTACAACAATGTTAAGAGCAACAATTAAACGACAGAGATGTTGATTAAAGATAAGTGTAAAGCAAGATTAACTCTTGGTGGATAGCGTATACGTGAATGCCTTTCACTAAGACGGTAAGTACCTTATCTCAAAAACCTTCCGATAAAGCTTGTTAAGGACTCTATATTTGTGACATTTCCATACCAGCAGCAGCAACATAAAACTGTACACTAAGGTTGTTATACTAGTGAAAGATAACCATATTCGTATAAATTTCTTATAATTCGTAACCACAGCTAAATAATATACTATAATATGTTCGCTCTCTTGTTGGCATATTTGTGTGTCATGTCCCTAAGCGTATAGTGTAAGTAAAGTGCTCTCCTACTGTAAATATTTGTCTTGTAGGGCTACGGATGCTAGACCAGCCGTTCATGACGGATTTGATCGAGGCAAACGCCATGGGACACATGCCCAATGATATCGACATTTACAGCGCCTCCTGGGGGCCAACGGATGACGGCAAGACAGTAGATGGGCCGCGCAATATGACGATGAGAGCGATTGTGCATGGCGTCAACGAGGTAATGGCGTAAATTTGTCTGTAAAGGTCTACTTATAGTATTTAGGTCCTGTTACAATATATATTTAGCTTATACGCAATATTTTAACCTAGTGGTCATTTCTAATATGAAAGAATACCCTACCGGTAAAATAGAGCTGCTGTTCATGAATAAACAAAGACTATCCTCTCAATATACAATGTACGGCATGTACAGGAATAATAACAGTGGTAGATTTTTTCCTCCACGGCCAATCATAGATGAAGGTTACCTTCTTCGGGATAAACATATCACATCAGTATACACCAGAGTCATACTCAGGAACAACCGCACATAGCATCTCACTTGATCAATGGTATTTCTTTTTACCAGGGACGCCGAGGACTCGGAAACATCTATGTTTGGGCTTCCGGTGATGGCGGCGCGGATGACGACTGTAACTGTGACGGTTATGCGGCTAGCATGTGGACTATTTCCATCAATTCTGCCACCAATGACGGCCAAACTGCCGGATATGATGAATCGTGTTCCTCTACCCTCGCCTCTACGTTCAGTAACGGGAAAAGTACACTTCGCGACGCTGGTGTGGTAAGTGGAAATTCAGTCCCAAAACTCTTAAACATTTCACATTCTATTTAGGTGTTCCAAAGGATTGGACCGAAACTATTTGCAATTGAAATCAGACAATCTAGTATTCTAATGTTATTTTTGGCAAACCATTTCAGAATCTTTCAAAACCTATGATGTTAGTCTATTACATGTTTGACAGATTTTATTCCAAAAATATCTTATTTATAAATATACTGGCTGATTGGTTCTCATAAACAGAAATGCACCATGCTAAACCCCTACCAGCATCATAATACTACTCATTAAACAAAACCATGGATGGAAGCTGAATTCAGGTTGTAGGTTGACAGTTCTGTAATGTTATCACTCTGTAATGTCCACGACCGGGCGGCTATGACGCTGGTAGAGCTATTTTAGATGAAGATAATTAGGTTTCCTGTTCAAACTCAGGCAAATAGACCACGGTTGTCGTGTGTTAATATGGTCACCAACCTAATAGACTGCGCAGGCATGGTAACGAATGTTGTGTGGTATAGTACATGCGCGAGATGAGCGTCCCTTTACTGTGCAATCACTTCTTACTTATCGCTACAAAGTGACAGATATTGGAGATTGTGTGTTAAAAAGAATACAATTACGTTGCTGTACAGACGATTCTTTGTTGCCTACGTCATCTCTTGGTGTTAATAGTCTTTAATAATTTATCGCGTGGTATCATTCCTGTAAACAGAACCCATGTTTATTGTTAATATTCCTGTTATACAATAGCCAAACCTGTTAATGTTATACCTATAACACGGAATCCGTCCATGTTTATTGTTGAGATTCATTTAACATCAGATCCACACCTGTTTGTATTCTACCTGCTACACAGACCCCACTCCTATGTACATCGTTGGTAATGTTGCTGTATTTACAGGCTACTACGGATCTGTACAACAACTGTACCACCACCCACTCCGGAACGTCAGCTGCGGCTCCCGAGGCTGCTGGAGTCTTCGCTCTTGCTTTAGAGGCAAAGTGAGTAGCATGTTTCCATAACAACAGCCAAACAACAAACAAAAATTAACGACACAAAACGAAAAGAGAACAGAAAAAACTCTAGGTTCTCCTGTTAAATTACATTGTGCAACACAATACATCCGATTATCTCCCATCATTCCCTGAATTACGACTCTTCGTTTTACCTGTTCAAGATTACTCTGTCACACATAAAGTAGGAGTAGCACAGAAAGCACACACAAAAAATCCGATTAGGTAAGATAGAACAACATGATATTGAAGTCGCATTTAGCTGTCGACATGACATGGCATGTGCATATCAGGGTATTCAAATTACAAATTCTAATAACCAGTTCAGTTCTATTGATAATGAGGGGGAAAATACGGTAAGAACATGCAAGAGGAATCTCAACCCCCTGAATAAGATTCTTGAATGTCGAAACCCTAAGCTTGACGTAAGCCTCGTGTTAGACAATCACGAATTTCATCCTTTCGGTTGATTTTTTTCTGTCATATCCTCAAGGTAGGTAAATTATATTAATCATATAATCACTTTGTGTGTATCGATAAATAGTGAAGGGGAAATCATACCCGTATCAGTCCATCTTGTATAAGGGTTATCTTGATCGGCAGTGCATACAATTTTGCGGACCATATTAATCCCATTCACAAGTAAACATTATTATAAATCCTCTTGGTGCTATACACTCTGACCTATTGTATCGCTGACAATCGACATTTAATGAAATGAGCTCGCATTACCCTATTCTGTTTATTCTGCTCTCGTGTATACCCGTGGCATCACACACTACCTGGAGATAATCCCATTCGTTGACCATCTTTTATTGCGACTGACGCAGGATGCAGTTGCCCAGGTCGGCTTCCTGCCAGCGGTATCGATTATCGATGCGCAGCGTCCAATTACGGTTCTATCACATTGTTAATGTTATAATGCCTTATCTAATGTGGCAGCTTCTGGGGGAGCCCACGTGCCACTTAACTCATCCAATTGTTCCCGCACCAACATTGACATATCCTTAAGAAAAGAAAATCCGGAACCGACTCCGCCTTGCCGTGTGCTTAAAGCCGTTACCTTAGAAATGACGGCTTTATATAACGGCTAGATTGCTAGTTTGTGAATAGTAATATTAGAGTATCAGATCTGAATAGAATGTAAATACACACCATCGAGCCAAAGATTAATATTGAGAGATGACTCTCGTTCCAGGCGAGTTTTTATAGTAACACGAGTTTAAGTTTACTAGTGTTCATAGTGTAGGCATTTTTTTATTTTTTTTTTATTTCTTTTTTTTCCCCCTGAAGTGGTCACGTCATTGTGCTGGTAAAAAAACAACTGATTATGAGCTTGAATCGAATATTGACGTTTGTTTTCTTTTGACACAACCTTGATCTTTTTAGCTGGTCGACTATTTCGACCACTAACTGCGATTTTCCTTAAAAAGATTCTGTGATGACTTCCAATGATCGTTGGTTTGTATTGTTACTTCCGAGTGAGGACATTCTTGTTGTTAGTCTGTAATAACACTTTTATTTACTTCTGATACAAACTAGTGTTAATTCTGACTTTGTAAACTTCTGGTCCTTTTTCTGACCGTACTACATTTTGTTATTCGAATTCTAGTTCTGAACGGTCTACCAGTTTTCCCGATGTCTACACTTTCACACTTCCTACGGTCTACACAATGCTTTACGCGTGTCGGATGTTTTCTGTCTGTCCTTGAGTTGTTATAAATTATTAGTATATTTTGTCGAGGTCTGATCACCTTAGTTTCTTTGCTAACGAATCAATTTATCTGATCCTACTGTGACATAGGAAAGGACATCTAGATCTTCTTGAATTTCCTTGTATTTTTCTTTCCTCTTTGTAAACTGTTCCTTCTCTGTTCGTTTTCCCTGATTTTTTACCAGATGGGGTATCCTGTATTCTGTAGTGCTTTAGGTTTCTGTCCGTTATTCGTGTGATACTCTTCCATGGCCTCTCTCCAACGACTTCTAATCATGTCTAACAAGACGCTGGTGTGAAATAGAGAAACTGGTTTGTATGAATCCTTTCTTCTTCCTACATACAAGTAATGTAACTCTCCGTTCTCCTTTCTGATAAGTAATGGCATAGATCCGTCTGTTTCTGTGTGTATTTCTGTTTCCTGTGTGATAGCTTTGCCAAACATCTGTTAGAGTCTTGAGAATAAGATGGTTTCAGCCGTCAACCAGGTAAAATATCAAAAGTGTGTCAAAGAAAATATGCAATCAAATTGACTGAGACATTTCTGATATGAAAAATACAACTGTGACCAATAAACTTGCTCTCTAGGAGTGTTTGAAGTGTTAGGCGTAAGCAACGGGCAGTATTACTGAAATTCAACTACTCCCCGCGGAACAGTTCCATGTCTCTTGAGACAAATACAAAGCTCTAAAGTGCTTGTCCCCGTAACAATCTTTAGCGGCGTTGGATGAAAAGGAAATTATGTTGCTTAAAGTACACCCACACATTAGGTTATTTAACAGATAGACTTATCTTCTTCATCGCTTATTACACCATGACTTATTTCCCTCACCTCGTATTACATAATAACCTATCTTCCTTACATATTTTCCTTACCTCCTACATATAGCGAACCATACCGTACTTTCCTTACCTTCTATCGAACCATACCGTATTCTTTACCTCCTATCGACCTATACCGTAAATTTTTTACCTCTTATTGAACCATACCGTATCTTCTTACCTCCTATCGAACCATACCGTATCTTATTTACCTCCTATCGAACCATACCGTATCTTCTTACCTCCTATCGAACCATACCGTATTTAATCACCTCCTATAAATCATACGGTATTTTCTTTACCTCCTATCACATCATACCGTATTTAATCACATGCACCTCCTATCGAACCATACCGTAGTTTTGTTATATAGTATGCCCATAACGTATCCTTATTTTCTCCATAACATATCTTATCACCTCGTTTTACCCATCAACACTTGATCTGAGATCTAAGTATGAGGAAGGCATTGAAAACGTTTTCATTGCTTTATTTTATAGCTATTCAGCATTGTTCTTGAATGGCACATCATAAAATATCAAGCTGTGTGATATGTTTGATATTAAAAGACAGCGTTTTAACTGTAAGAACGATTTGGATTACCCACTTGTTTCCATGGCATTTCTTACATCAGTAATAACTTGTTGTGAGATATTTATATTTCCTCTCCTAGAATATGGATAACAATATTGATGGAAGGTGGTGACGTAGACTGAAGTCGTACGTAAGCCAGGCAGTATCCGACGGCTCTGTATAAGGGACGCCATCATGTAGTATATTGTCCATAAATGTGGTTGGATGTGAAGGGCCCGGGGATAGGGGAAATCCTGTACAAAGCAGCCGTGGGGAGGGGAAGCCGTAAACGGCAGCTTAGGTCGATAATCGATTAATTGGTATCACTGCCCACTAGATGTCGTTAGATGTTCACACTGAATAATAAACAGTCTGAAGTAACCATCTATAGTCGCATCACGCTCATAATGACGGAGGACATTACTGGGCATTAAAATTGAAGTATTTATCTCAGCTTCACTATAATCTACAAATGTAGCTTTCTACATTTCCCGCGTTAAAACGGAAATAAAACTAGACCAAACATGTCTGACTACATTAAACAAACACAACTGTTGGTGTAGAAGGCTGTTAATGTAATGTGATTCGTTTAATGTTGATACAAGCGTTTCATTATTTAACAGTGTTGTGTGTTTAAGTGGTTGGGTCTATTTTAGCATTGGTTTGTTTGTCATTTGCTTTATTATTTAGCGGTGCTGTGTGTTGATATGTCAGTAGTGGCGTGTTTTAATTATATCTATTCGTGAGCATCATTTAAGTTTAGATACTCTAACGAATTGTTTAGTTTGCTCGTTACATGTCTGTTAATTGATCAGGCTTTCCTAATCCATGTTGTGTGTTAATTGATAGGGCTTCCCTAAACAAGGTTGCGTGCTAATTGATCAGGCTTTCCTAATCAATATTGTGTGTTAATTGATAAGGCTTTCCTAAACAATGTTGCGTGCTAATTGATTACCTACGGTTTACAGGTTCCAAATAAACAGTAAAAGTACAAAATCAGAAAACACCCATTTCGACAAAAACATTATGTCGATGCAGAAACAAATGGATTAAAGTATGCATCACCATACGGCCATCTTCCCTTCCCCCGGACATGTATACTAACATTAGATCGACAATAGGACACCTCACTACCAATTTCTGTCACAGATGACATTTATTCCACAATCAGCATCCGTAGCGGTAAATAGCCAGGGGACCCTGTTTATTGACTTTGTTCCACTGTATGTTATGGTAAGAGATGATATTTTGTTTGCTTTGAGTTGTTGAAGGATTTACTCAGTCTATGTTATAGAGAAGCATTGATGTCATTCCGTTTGTTATGGAGTTGATGAAGGTAAGAGATGTGTAGTTGTAGAAAAGCTCAGTCTGTAAATCAATGATGTTTATTAACGTGTTTTAGCCGTAACCTGACCTGGAGAGACATGCAGCACCTGACTGTCCTCACCTCCAAGAGAAACAAGTTATTCGACCCGTACCAGAAACATCACTGGAAGTATAACGGCGCCGGGTTATTGTTTAACCACTTGTTCGGATACGGAGTGTTGGACGCCGCAGCCATGGTGGATCTTGCCAGCCAGTGGAAACCACTTCCGGAACGCTTTCACTGCACCGGAGGCAGTGTCACCAAGGAAATGTAAGTAAACCACAATGTAAACTTACACAATATAAACATTTAAGAGTTAAAACACAGACGAAAAATAAAAATGTCAATATCCCAAAAGATGCACACATAACAGTACACTAGTTGTGTAATGTTTTGCAATATCAACGTCAACTCCAACCTTTCTAGAGCGCCTGGTTTTATCACACAACTCTACAGCTCTGCCGTTATCAGCAGCATGTGGTGTTCAAAAATCAATGGATCGCCTTGCCTTCTGTACAGAGCTTAGTGGTGTTGACAGGTCTGGTTTCAAATAACAAATATTAAGTTCTCTTGAAATCATTTTGTTTCATTTCAAGTTTGGGTCGGTTCGATAAAGTAAAAGGAGAAGCACATTAAAACAGCCAACCCTTCTAGGATTCATTCAAACGCTATCGTACAAGCGCCTGGTTTAATGCAGACATGGCAGTGCTTCCGAAATTAAACGTGAACGTGAATTTTAGATAAGGCTCCAATAATGTTGTAGGAATAAAGTCGATAATGGTTCGGGGTTATTTTCATTATACGATTGGAACGAAATGTTCTTTCAATTAGTTACCGGAAATAACCACATCACACAACACACTACTGCCGTTATGTATGTCAGACAGTTAAGTACCATCGTCTTGTATACATGTATCAACAACCTATCCCAGTCCTGTAGTCTTACTTATATAATACTGTTGTCAATAGAAGACCCCCAAAAAAGTTTCATTGAGTCTGTTACGCTGGGTTGATTTGCTCTTTAGTTGCTCTAATGGGATATCCAGTGATTACTCTTCCACTAATGAACTAATCTGGATTTTAAACCGGAATGGTGATTGACAATGCGAGATGAAATAAACGATTTTAATGAGAGGCTTGAAACTCCGTGTCGATTAGAATGTAATTGGAAAAATCATCTTGCTTCTTCATGTTTCAAACTTCTTCAACAGGTTGGCGATGCTGCTATTATTAGGTTTTGTGCGTACACAATAGGACACATATCTCAGAGTCTGTAAAACTCATTGTTTCTTGATTAGATATGTGACTCTGAGGCTATACATTCGCTTGTTGTCTCCTCATATATCTGGCGGAGGAGCGTTCAATGTGTGCGCAGTGTTTTGGAGGAATACTGTGGTATTTTTGTCGGTGCGACTAGCAATAAGTTACAAAAATCGGCTTCTCTCCTTGATAGGATCAACATTCTTCCACCTGTGCTTATCTCAGATTCGCCATGTTCCATGTGGAAAACCCAAGTGGAGCAGCTCTATCTCACATCGGTGAAACAAGTGATCACCAGTTCACGTTCAACCTTTTTTACCTAAATTATCACCAGAAGCACATACAAACTTCTTAGACCAGTACCATAACGTCCGACATTTTGAAAATTACGGCAGTTCTCTAAGATACGTTACGTCATTTACTTTCATTTTAATTAGCGGAAGAACACCTAACGCCAAAAAATAGTCGGCATCTGTCATCGCCTAATGGATATAAACAATTACTTAATATACAGTGGAGCTTTTTATAAACTGATTTATTTTCCTGCTTTCATGAAATATTGTTCCTGTTAGTCTGTGCGTTACCTTGAAAATCTATAATCATTGTCGCATTAGCAATGACATCGTCAATTTTCACTGAATTCTCAATGAGAGAAGAAAATGGATCCATCTTTATGCAGGTATTTTGCAAAATTTAACTGTATTCTCGGCAGTAGAATTTTCACGATTTGTCTCACTAACTTACGATAGACTTTTGGTGTTTTCTGATGTCAAATATGCCTCAGTTGATCTTTTTTCTTTTTAAACCGGAGAACCTTATCTACAATCCCTTTTTGTTCAAGTGAATTTCAACTTCATGAGTCTGAGACACTTACAATTTGACACATGCTTGGCTGGTGGTTATTACATTATCTCCAGTATGTTAGTGCACTACTGTGATCAACCAAGAAGGTAATCCAAACAAAAGGAAACGGCAATACAAATCGTCTTAGTATGCAAATAGGGAAAGTTAATACAGGATACCATACAAGGCCTACTCGATTTGCGCTCACAGCTCACCTGAAAAGTCGGCTTGCCATAGGCGGGCACTCCGCTCGATAAGACACAAGCAAAGAATAAAGCAAGCCCATCGTATTTTTTTAACAAAAGCCTTGTTTTTGCTCCACGTTTTTATATAAACCGTCTATTTATAAATTTAAGCGATAGATTTTCCTCATTTGTACTATTTATTTCAGATTTATTCATCAAAATACCTCTCGATATGTCAGGATCACTTTAAAAGTTCTGAAAACTAAAAGACAAATGTCACTACGATAGACGTTATCACTGTATGTTTACTTGGAAAACCTATTGAATATTAAATTATGCTTCGTTATATATACCACATTTTGTTATGGGAAAAAATAACTCACTTTAAAGCTGTTATCTATGATGACGACAAATAGATACTAACACAATTTGTAATGGCAGCTTTAATAAAGGATACGTTTATATTTCTGACCACAGGAAGTTCGCCACCAACCAGCCAATCAAGATGCATATTGACACGGACGCTTGTCACGGGAGTGATAACGAGATTAACTACCTAGAGCACGTGCAGGCATTCGTCACGCTCAAGTCCACATACAGAGGAAATGTCGTCATCTTCATTACGTCACCAATGAATACTACGTAAGTTCATTAAAAAATTTGTACCCAATAAACTGAAAATAAAAAATGTATATATAAACGTCCGTTCTGGAATATATTAAGGTTGATTACCACTATTTATTTGGCTAAATAGACATCAAGCTCTATAAGATAACTGATCTTATGTTGATAAAAAGTCAAACACTTTCAGGGGTTCCACAAAGTGACTATTTTAAGAGGTTTCAGGATATGCTTAACTGTTAAAAAAATATTTTTTCCAATTCCTATGCAAAAATCACAGAGATAAGTATAATGTTCAAAATGCTTCAAATATAATATCATGGTTTGGTCAATCAATTATGTGAATAAAGGTTACCACTTTAAGTATGCTGCTTAATTATGGATTAATATTCCAAAGTGAGAAGCACTAATTTAAATTGCGCCAGTCCTCAAACTACATGTACTATGTCCCATAGTTCATAGTTTTTACCAATCAAAGAGTTCTACGGTTTGATTTACAGCTATGTTTTACCAATCAAAGAGTTCTACGGGTTGATTTACAGCTATTTTTTACCTATCAAAGAGTTTGACGGGTTGATTTACAGCTATGTTTTACCAATCAAAGAGTTCTACGGGTTGTTTACAGCTATGTTTTACCAATCAAAGACTTCTACGGGTTGATTTACAGATATGTTTTACCAATCAAAGACTTCTACGGGTTGATTTACAGCTATGTTTTACCAATCAAAGAGTTCTACGGGTTGATTTACAGCTATTTTTTACCTATCAAAGAGTTTGACGGGTTGATTTACAGCTATGTTTTACCAATCAAAGAGTTCTACGGGTTGATTTACAGCTATGTTTACCTGTTCTGTTGTATGGATTTGGATATGATACTAAGTGGCGACTCTGGTAGATAGTGAAGTTATTGTTGATGACTTTTTCACATTTTTGCATTATGATGATATTATGTTAAACGTACTAAGCGTTTGTGTGAATTAAGGACTTGTTGCTTAAGTACGAATTATAGGCTACTGTAATATGGGAAGTTTATATTAAGTACTCTATATACTGTCGAAGTTTTATAATACATCGTACAATGACGAAGTTTACACAATATATGATAACAGTGTTCACGTAGTTAACTATAAAATGACGGTGTTTACGTACTTCACTATATATAATTATGGCGATTACGTAGTACACTATATACATAATAACGGGGTTTATGTAATACGCTATATATCATGTCGGACATTACGTTGTAAGGAATATAATGACGGCGTTAAAGTAGAACAATATATATATCATGGCGGAGTTTACGTAGCTAGCTTCACATACTGACGGAGTTTACGTAATACGCTAGAAAATTAGTGTGTTTGCGTAGTACACAGTATAATGTAGGGGTTCACCCAGTACAGTACACGATGTACGAGTTTACCAGGTACACTATATAATGTAGGAGTTTACCCAGTACACTATTTATTATAGTAGTTTACCCAGTACACTATATAATGTAGAAATTTACCCAGTACAGTATATGATGAAGGAGTTTACCCAGTACACTTTATAATGTAGGAATTTACCCAGTACAGTATATGATGTAGGAATTTACCCAGTTAACTATATAATATAGGTGTTTACCCAGTACACTATATAATGTAGGAGTTTACCCAGTACAGTATATGATGTAGGAATTTACCCAGTTAACTATATAATATAGGTGTTTACCCAGTTCACTTTATAATAGTAGGAGTTTACCAGGTACACTACATAATGTAGAAGTTTACCCAGTACACTATATAATGTAGGAGTTTACCCAGTACACTTTACAATGTAGGAGTTTACCAGGTACACTATATAGTGTAGGAGCTTACCAGGTAGACTACATAATGTAGAAGTTTACCCAGTACACTATATAATGTAGGAGTTAAGCCAGTACACTTTATAATGTAGGAGTTTACCAGGTACACTATATAGTGTAGGAGTTTACCCAGTACACTATATAATGTAGGAGTTTACCCAGTACAGTATATGATGTAGGAGTTCACCCAGTACACTATATGATATAGGTGTTTACCCTGTTAACTATATAATATAGGTGTTTACCCAGTTCACTTTATAATAGTAGGAGTTTACCAGGTACACTACATACTGTAGAAGTTTACCCAGTACACTATATAATGTAGGAGTTTACCCAGTACACTTTATAATGTAGGAGTTTACCAGGTACACTATATAGTGTAGGAGTTTACCCAGTACACTATATAATGTAGGAGTTTACCCAGTACACTATATAATGTAGGAGTTTACAAGGTACACTATATAATGTAGAAGTTTTACCCAGTACACTATATAATGTAGGAGTTAACCCAGTACACTTTATAATGTAGGAGTTTACCAGGTACACTATATAGTGTAGGAGTTTACCCAGTGCACTATATAATGTAGGAGTTTACCCAGTACAGTATATGATGTAGGAGTTTACCCAGTACACTATATGATATAGGTGTTTACCCAGTTAACTATATAATATAGGTGTTTACCCAGTTAACTATATAATATTGGTGTTTACCCAGTTCACTTTATAATAGTAGGAATTTACCAGGTACACGACATAATGTAGAAGTTTACGCAGTACACTATATAATGTAGGAGCTTACCCAGTACACTATATAATGTAGCAGTTTACCCAGTACACTATTTATTGTAGTATTTTACCCAGTACACTATATGATATAGGTGTTTACCCCGTTAACTATATAATATAGGTGTTTTCCCAGTTCACTTTATAATAGTAGGAGTTTACCAGGTACACTATATTGTGTAGGAGTTTACGTAGTACACTATATAATGTAGCAGCTTACCCAGTACACTATATAGTGTAGGCGTTTACCAGGTACACTATATAATGTAGAAGTTTTACCCAGTACACTATATGATATAGGTGTTTACCCAGTTAACTATATAATATTGGTGTTTACCCAGTTCACTTTATAATGGTGGGAGTTTACCAGGTACACGACATAATGTAGAAGTTTACCCAGTACACTATTTATTGTAGTATTTTACCCAGTACACTATATGATGTAGGAGTTTACCCCGTACACTATATGATATAGGTGTTTACCCAGTTCACTTTATAATAGTAGGAGTTTACCAGGTACACGCCATAATGTAGAAGTTTACCCAGTACACTATACAATGTAGGAGTTTACCCAGTAGAGTATATGATGTAGGAGTTCACCCAGTACACTATATGATGTAGGAGTTTACCCCGTACACTATATAGTGTAGGCGTTTACCAGGTACACTATATAATGTAGGAGTTTACCCAGTACACTATATATTGTAGTAGTTTACCCAGTACAGTATATAATGTAGGAGTTTACCCAGTACACTATATAGTGTAGGAGTTTACCAGGTGCACTATATATTGTAGTAGTTTACCCAGTACACTATATAATGTAGTAGTTTACCCAGTACACTATATATTGTAGTAGTTTACCCAGTATACTATATATTGTAGTAGTTTACCCAGTACAGTATATATTATAGTAGTTTACCCAGTACACTATATAATGTAGTAGTTTACCCAGTACACTATATATTGTAGTAGTTTACCCAGTACACTATATATTATAGTAGTTTACCCAGTACACTATAAAATGTAGTAGTTTACCCACTACACTATATATAGTAGTAGTTTACCTAGTATACTATATATTGTAGTAGTTTACCCAGTACACTATATATTATAGTAGTTTACCCAGTACACTATATAATGTAGTAGTTTACCCAGTACACTATATATAGTAGTAGTTTACCTAGTACACTATATATTGTAGTAGTTTACCCAGTACACTATATAGCGTAGGAGTTTACCCAGTACACTATATAATGTAGGAATTTACCCAGTACACTATATAATGATGTTTTATCACACAGCTCGATGATACTCAGCCAGAGACCTAACGATGATGACCACAAGAATGGTTTCACTCGCTGGCCCTTCATGACTACCCACACCTGGGCCGAAAACCCTCATGGACGCTGGAAGCTCGAAATCACACTGGTTCCCGGCAAGAACACCAATGTGGACACGGGAACGTTCTTTGAGTGGACACTTATTTTCCACGGAACTCGCAGCGCCCCCTACAAAAACCAGGTTGAGGATGAGATGAATCACGGGAAGTTGTTCAAGGTCAAAAGAATTCACCAGCAGAAAGCCTGAGGATCGTGCCACAACAAAGGCACAAAGCTCATCAATAAAGTTAAATTCTAAAAGTATTATAATAAATTTTCAAAACTTTTCTTTAAAAAATGTAAAATATAATAAAAATATTCTAAATTATAATTTAATATAAGCAATTGAACTTTGATGAATAATGGGGGTTTTCCCCCATTCGGAATTAATGTAAAAGCATTATAATTTTGAATCAAATGATTGAATATTAATATATTAAAGAAAAATATGGATGATATTTAAAAAAAAAGAAATAACAAAACTATTTCTTTTTCATACACTAAGCACTTATTGGTTCTCGAAGCAACTAGAATGGATATATATATTTTTATATAAATTGTGTAAAGTATGCAATTATTTTGAAAGTTATATTAAAAAGATTGAATCGCTTCGAGAACCAATATTTGCTTAGTGACGTCATAAATGACGTTATATGGATATGCATTCCAGAATGAAATTTCCTTTGATTTCAATCGATGGAAAATGATAGGAAGCGCATCCTAACGTAACAAATGTTTACACGTCGACAAGATTAAGATTTGTACCGAGACACCGTATCTAATAGCGACGAAATTTAAATACCGAAAACACGAATAAATAATCTGCCAGTGCATTTTTGCAGTCTTCCACACCACTTACGTCAGACTTCCTTTGTAGCATGGGTGGCTATCTGGACATACTCATTATAGGGCGGGTTCCATGTCTTCTGTGGTTTGGTACGAGTGTACTACTGTAAACAAGGAGACAAGCATTAATCCATTAGTTGGTACACTTGAGTAGTATTTTTATGGCTTTTCGGTACACTACGGTAGTTATTGTTATGGCTTTTCGGTACACTACGGTAGTTATTGTTATAGCTTTTAGGTACACTACGGTAGTTATTGTTTAGACTAATCGGGTACACTGAGGTAGATATTGTTTCGATTATTCGGTACACTACGGTAGTTATTTACGGTAGTTATTGTTTAGACTATTTGGTACACTACGGTAGTTATTGTTTAGACTATTAGGTACACTACGATAGTTATTGTTTAGACTATTCGGTACACTACGGTAGTTATTGTTTAGACTATTCGGTACACCACAAACTTTATTGTTAAGACTTTTCGGAACACCAAGGTGTTTATTGTTAAAACTATTCGGTATATACGGCAGTTATTGTTTACGCCAGCTCATGTATCCAGGTTGTGGCCCTGTGATTTCACGTCTGTTATAGGCACTCGTACTGTCTGATGCATGGTGAATTTCTCCTGTACAAATTTTCCGTTATCTATAAATATTTCCCGTACAAATAGTTTATAAATAGGGCTATAATTCATCATGATCTTCCATTCCTGTTAGTAAACTAAACGCTAATTTATCATGATCGTGTAGCTGTTATATCCACGGCTTACATCGTGTAGCTAACATAATCACATCACCATGACGTCACGACCAATGTTCACGTCAATGAGACAGTATTTGTGACAGACGACAGGGCCGCAACCATGCAAACGATCTGTCCTTGGTGAACGGGGTTCAGCATGACAAAGGACTTGCATTTTCATTTCAGTAGATTTAGACTGTGGTTTCGAAATGAAATTCGCAAATTTGCAATAGTACAATAATCACTGAGATTGACGTAATTAATTACAAATCTGATACATAAATAATTCAGTAAGACAGGCGCCACCTAAGTTATCCTCACCCCTCACAGATCGAAGTCAGGGGTTGGCATGATTCGGGTGGCTGAAGTACACAGCGTAACGTCAACGACATGCTTACCTAAGTAATGCTTAAGTTGCAAGCAGAAGAACATTTAGTTTAGTGCAATGTTTAGTATTAAAAAGAGAAAAATCCTTACTAAGATAAGTCCCTTACCTGACAACTTTGTAGGGACATGTATGATTACATATTAAGATAGATAAGACCCTTACCTGACAGCTTTGTAGGGACATGTATGATTCCATACTCGGGTAGATAAGTCCCTTACCTGACAACTTTGTAGGGACATGTATGATTACATACCCGGATATATAAGTCCCTTACCTGACAACTTTGTAGGGACATGTATGATTACATACTAAGATAGATAAGACCCTTACCTGACAACTTTGTAGGGACATGTATGATTCCATACTAAGGTAGATAAGTCCCTTACCTGACAGCTTTGTAGGGACATGTATCATTCCATACTAAGGTAGATAAGTCCCTTACCTGACAGCTTTGTAGGGACATGTATCATTCCATACTAAGGTAGATAAGTCCCTTACCTGACAGCTTTGTAGGGACATGTATCATTCCATACTAAGGTAGATAAGTCCCTTACCTGACAGCTTTGTAGGGACATGTATCATTCCATACTAAGGTAGATAAGTCCCTTACCTGACAGCTTTGTAGGGACATGTATCATTCCATACTAAGGTAGATAAGTCCCTTACCTGACAGCTTTGTAGGGACATGTATCATTCCATACTAAGGTAGATAAGCCCTTACCTGACAACTTTGTAGGGACATGTATGATTACATACTAAGGTAGATAAGTCCCTTACCTGACAACTTTGTAGGGACATGTATGATTCAATACTAAGGTAGATAGGTCCCTTACCTGACAACTTTGTAGGGACATGTATGATTCCATACCCGGGTAGATAAGTCACTTACCTGACAACTTTGTAGGGACATGTATGATTCCATACTAAGGTAGATAAGTCCCTTACCTGACAACTTTGTAGGGACATGTATGATTCAATACTCGGGTAGATAAGTCCCTTACCTGACAACCTTGTAGGGATATGTATGATTCCATACTCGGGTAGATAAGTCCCTTACCTGACAACTGTGTAGGGACATGCATGATTCCATACTAAGGTAGATAAGTCCCTTACCTGAAAACTTTGTAGGGACATGTATGATTCAATACTCGGGAAGATAAGTCCCTTACCTGACAACCTTGTAGGGACATGTATGATTCCATACTAAGGTAGATAAGTCCCTTACCCGACAACTTTGTAGGGACATGTATGATTCCATACCCGGGTAGATAAGTCACTTACCTGACAACTTTGTAGGGACATGTATGAATCCATACTCGGGTAGATAAGTCACTTACCTGACAACTTTGTAGGGACATGTATGATTCCATACTCGGGTAGATAAGTCACTTACCTGACAACTTTGTAGGGACATGTATGATTCCATACTAGGGTAGATAGGTCCCTTACCTGACAACTTTGTAGGGACATGCATGATTCCATACTAAGGTAGATAAGTCCCTTACCTGACAACTTTGTAGTGACATGTATGATTCTATTACAGAGGTCTCTTACTTGACCTTGATCCTGGTGAAGGCTCCAGGCTTAACGAGAAGGTTCACAACTTACAAATCATTGGCTGTCTTAGTTCATTATCGTTATCTTCATATTCATCGACATCATTTGTTAACCCATGAAAACTTGAAAAAGGTTAACTTGTATTGGCTTTTTCTCAAATTCCCTTTAGTAATACTCGATACTATATTCTGTGAACTGTTGTAGTTCAAATTGAAAAAAAACACAATAAAAAGTAAAGCTGAATAAGTTTCGTTAGTTCAAGAATCGCAAAATAGTTCTAGTCTGCAGACGAATCCTAGGTCATTCTTTACCAATCTCTTAATACGATGGATAATTTGGCTCTATCCACCAGACCGATACTATAAATAGATGTTCGGGACAGAACTTCCTGTGTTCTCCAATATAACAATACATTATGTGATATCCTATTTATCTCGCATTTCATTGTCGATATAATGTTTTCTGTTGTTCTGTTTTGTGATGAAATTTCAGATAAAATTAATTTAGTTACACAGCTATAATGCAGTAAAAGTTGAATGATATCACCACGGTTTAGTGGGCTGTAGATACCCCGTTTCTACTTGTGTCATAATGTGAGTTTGCCTACAAATAATTTAAGTAAAATAATACATACACTGGTTCCATACCTGTACTGGTATTACTTTGAAACATTTCCTCTGTTTCTAAGCATTCAAAAGCACTAATGTCCTGAGCCGACGGCTGTTGACATTAGTTCTGTTGGTGGGTCGAAACGCCAAGGTAACACATTTTTGACTATTGCTGTCAAAAGCATGAAATCATTGTTTTATTACCTGAATTGGGTCATTTCTATCTCACAGCCTGAAGGAAACATCGAGTCCATGCCCTTGAAATCCAAGCACTATTAATATCAAATATTCTGGTGGTTTGAAGATGTTTTGGACGTCCTCTGGAAAGCGTTAACCTTTAAATATTACTCTGTTGAAGGGCGTAGATAAAAGATTCAAAAAAGTCGTAATTCATTTAAAAAAATAAACAGAATACCTTCCATTAGGCGTCGCTGTCACTTCAACTAAACCCAAACAGTTGATAAAAACCACAACGTGGACTTCCTTACCAACATCAGATGATAGACAATGCGTTATGTACAAAAGGGGTTGATGTGTGTGAGATACCACATTTCACTAGTGTTTGACATTTCTATTGCATTATAACAGTGTAAAACATTGTTATCATATTTAGTGTTGAACTGGGATTCAGAAATGGCTACATTTGACTCGGTCAACATTCTGTTTTTATTGAGCATTTGAATCGTATTTTCAAATTTGTTAACTGTGATTTAGATAAATACTTCAAATAAACTTTTAGAATTATTATATTTATAAATATAATCGGTGTCTGATTAACCTGCACATTAATCGAAAGCGACGTTTCTTTTTTTTAATTATTTTTTTTGTAAATTATGAAATCGGTGCTTTGATCTAAAACCGCCATTCAGATATAATAATTCAAATGGATAAAACTAAAATAAGTGATGGAAAAGCGTATTAGATTATATTTTTGTTGATTAATTTGACAATATCCCAACTGTTGTAATGTTATGTTGCAAATAAAGTTCGGCCAAAATTTCTCTGCTTTGTGTTTTGTTTTTGGTAAGCATACTGCCACATTATATATACCGTGTGTGTAACTTGTTCTGAGCTAGCATACTGCCACATTATATATACCGTGAGTGTTACTTGTTCTGAGCTAGCATACTGCCAAATTATATATACCGTGTGTGTTACTTGCTCTGAGCTACATGTAGCATATTGCCACATTATATATACCGTGTGTGTAACTTGTTCTGAGCTAGCATGCTGCCACAATATATACCGTGTGTGTAGCTTGTTCTGAGCTAGCATGCTGCCACATTATATATCTCCTGTGTGTAACTTGTTCGGAGCTAGCATACTGCCACAGTATATACACCGAGTAGTTTACCCAGTACACTATATAATGTAGTAGTTTACCCAGTACACTATATAGTGTAGGAGTTTACCCAGTACACTATATAATGTAGGAATTTACCCAGTACACTATATAATGTAGTAGTTTACCCAGTACACTATATAATGTAGGAATTTACCCAGTACACTATATAATGTAGTAGTTTACCCAGTACACTATATAGTGTAGGAGTTTACCCAGTACACTATATAATGTAGGAATTTACCCAGTACACTATATAGTGTAGGAGTTTACCCAGTACACTATATAATGTAGTAGTTTACCCAGTACACTATATAATGTAGGAATTTACCCAGTACACTATATAATGTAGGAATTTACCCAGTACACTATATAGAGGAGGAGGTTACCCAGTACACTATATAATGTAGTAGTTTACCCAGTACACTATATAATGTAGGAATTTACCCAGTACACTATATAATGTAGGAATTTACCCAGTACACTATATAATGTAGTAGTTTACCCAGTACACTATATAATGTAGGAATTTACCCAGTACACTATATAATGTAGTAGTTTACCCAGTACACTATATAGTGTAGGAGTTTACCCAGTACACTATATAATGTAGGAATTTACCCAGTACACTATATAGTGTACTGGGTAAACTACTCGGTGTATATACTGTGGCAGTATGTTAGCTCCGAACAAGTAACACTCATGGTGTATATACTGTGACAGTATGCTAGCTCCGAACAAGTTACACACTCGGTATATATAATGTGGGAGAATGCTATCTCAGAAAAAGACACACACACGGTATATCTAATGTGGCAGTATGTTAGCTCCGAACAAGTAACACTCGCGGTATAATGTGGCAGTATTATAGCTGAGAACAAGTTACACACGCGGGATATATAATGTGCCAGTATGCTAGCTCACAACAAGTAACACAGACGGTATATTTAATGTGGCAGTATGGTAGCTCAGAACAAGCTACGCACACGGTATATCTAAAGTGGCAGTCTGCTAGCTCAGAACATGTAACACTCACGGTATAATGTGGCAGTATGCTTGTTCTGAGCTAGCATACTGCCACTTTAGATATACCGTGTGTGTAGCTTGTTCTGAGCTAGCATACTGCCACATTATATATCTCGTGTGTGTAACTTGTTCGGAGCTAGCATACTGCCACAGTATATACACCGTGAGCGTTACTTGTTCTGAGTTAGCATACTGCCACATTATATATCTCGTGTGCGTAACTTGTTCGGAGCTAGCATACTGCCGCAGTATATACACCGTGAGTGTTACTTGTTCTGAGTTAGCATACTGCCACATTATATATACCGTGTGTGTAACTTGTTCTGAGCTAGCATACTACCACATTATATATACCGCGTATGTAACGTGTTCTGAGCTAGCATTCTGCCACATTATACCGAGTGTGTTACTGGTTTTGAGCTAGCATACTGACACATTATATATACCGTGAGTGTTACTTGTTCTGAGCTAGCATACTGCCACATTATATATACAGTGTGTGTTACTTGTTCTGAGCTAGCATAATGCCACATTATACCGTGTTTGTTACTTGCTCTGAGCTAGCATACTGCTACATTATACCGTGTTTGTTGCTTGCTCTGAGCTAGCATACTGTCAAAGTATCCCGTATTTTTGTTACATGTTCAGATTTAGCTTCTGTCAAAAAAACTGTTATTGGTTGAGACCTGTACACTTAAGACGTGCCCCATGATTGTGTCTTGCCCTTGGTTTGGATAACGACAAAGTGTCCTGTGTTTGTTACTTGCTTTGAGCTTGCATACTGCCAAAGTGCCAATAGTTTGTTACTGACTGTTGTTTATTTTAACTAGCTCATCTCAGTTTGTTTAAAAATCGGGTCTATTGATTCTTTTTAATGAGAGTTTAGGTTAACTGCCGGTGATTAGTACATCTGTAGCTCTGTTCTCTGTAATTCGAACTAGAACGATAACCGTAGATGTGAAGACTGGCAGTTAGGGGAGCTCGATATACTTATTGAAAAAAATCATGATTAAATTTATAGACACTTTGCTTAAATCATTTTTGTATGATAAATTGTGTTTTTTAATTCTTTCGTTCGATACTGGTTTTACCAAATAGCTAAGTTTCTACCGTATTTTGTATGGGAAATCTTGTTTCCTACCATCTAGAATGAATAAAACATATTCCGTTCGCATGATTGGTTTATTTAAACATGACAACATTAACACAATGACAATTCGTGCTTGAGTCGCCATCTCCGTCCATTATGAGTTTTCCTCAATAATACAAGTAATTTCATGTGACGTCAATGTGTTCTCGGCTGTCATGAATATTTATGAGGACTATTTCTGCCTATTTGGACTGTGTAATGTCGATTCCAGATAAAAGAACGATTATAATACCGAAGAAAGAATCCCTCCAGAGATATGCTAACACTTGAGTGAGTTAATGGTTATAACTGGTCTAGTCGATAGCCTGGCCCTACAGAGACACGTATGGACCACGACACAAAATGGAGCTGACACTTCCACCATTTAGGGACGTATTGACGGCCACGGGAGCCGATGACGTACGACGCATTGTTGTGTTTCCTGGACAAACACGCACCACATAGCGATGGAAATTGTACAAGGACGGGCCGTCAGTCAGCATGATGTAGGGGACGTCAAACAGATCGACCGGGCAGCGAACTAGGGTGACGTCACTCAAGGGAACACCTTCATCTCACGGGGTCTGAGTGCGCTTCCTCCAAACAGATAAATATGCTTAGTACTAAAAATATTTATATCAAATGTCATCAAATAGCACGATTTCAGGGTACACAAAAACAACTTGCTAATATGTCAGCTGTGTTTGACATGTTGTTTTTACTGCGGCTGACACATTCGAATGTGAAACGCTCAGTAAATGAAGAATTTCATATTGGTAGCGCACTACTACCCACGCGTCTATTAGGTAGTCTTCAAAAATAATCACTCCATTTCAATGTTCAAAAATATATATATTTTTAAAAGCAATATGTAATGTATATTTGAAGGCATGGTTGAAAATGATTAATTGTGTTTTCCGCGAAGACACTTGCCTCTCTGTCCGTTAGAGTACATACCACCGTCCCTGGGGATTCTTACAATAGTTAACAGAAACAGAAATATGTGCTGAAGACAACTGACTAGTCATACATTGTAAGCCATATGAGTTCATTTCATAATGAACTACGATATTCAATCTGGATCGTAAAATTATACTGGAGTAGTTTATATAAGAAGAGCACACTGGGCCTGTATTGCTTTCCCGTTATCCAATGCTGTTGGCAAAAACAACTCAGACCAGTGACGTTCAGAGTTGGACAACATTAACAATTCTTTATACTTTTGCTTTATTTCGTTTAATGTACTATTAACTGCTGAGGTCACTTAAGGACGTGCCTCCATGTGTGTTGTGTAAGCGTACATGCGTGTATGTATGCAGGAGACAGGGTATGTTGGGTATCCTTGTAAAAGCGCGGATCAGATGCCGACTTTATAGTGCTATTTCACTGAAATACCATACCGAAGGCGTCAAGCACAGAATTCCGCTCGGTCACATTATACTGACAACGGGTGAACCATTTGTTGCCGTTACCCTAAATGCTGAACGTTAAGTAGGGAATAACAACTACCATTGTTAAGGACTATGGTATGTCCCGGCCTGGGGACTGTAATGTCCATCTTATATAATCTGTACTTTAGTATGTACCAAACCGGAACCCGGAAGTAACTCTTCACGAATAAAAGTTAGAAATGTAATAACCAGCATGGTCTCCGGAGTTGTGTGTTCGCCGTCTATGAATGTACTTTGAAATATATTGGCTATCATCAGAGTCGTTCCCACATTTTGACAACGAAGAACCATAGATAAACTCCCAGTATTTCCACCATTTGATTCTGACGTCGATAAGTCGAATGCCGGTCCCGGATGGGAGAGATGGCTTAACAGACTTGAAACCTGTTCGTAGCAATGGAGCTAGACGATGACACTCGTCGGAGAGCCCTAATCCTCCACTACGTCGGAGATAAAGCATCGACATATATGAAGCTCAAAAAGGAGAAACTGAAACTGCCTATGATGCTACGAAACAGGTATTATCGGCAGATTTTAAACCGGGAAATAACACACAAATTGAAGTTTACAACTTCCGCTCGTGCGCACAAAAAGAAGGGCAATCTTTGGTTTGTTTGTTTGTTTGTTTGATTTTGTTTTAACGTCCTATTAACAGCTAAGGTCATTTAAGGATGGCCTCCCCTGTGTGCAAGATGCATGCGTGTAGTGTATGTGTGTGTATTTTGGGAGGCTGCGATATGTTCGTGTTTGTCTCCTTGTGATAGGGCGGAACTGATGCCGACTTTGTAGTGCTACCTCACTGAAACATACTGCCGAAGACACCCAGCAGGACGCCCCACCCGGTCACATTATACTGACAACGGGCGAACCAGTTGTCCCACTCCTAATTTGCTGAGCGTTAAGTTAAGCAGGAGTATAAACTACCATTTTTAAAGACTTTGGTATGTCTCGGCCAGGGGACAGAACCCAAAGCCTGCAATCTTTGGACGAATTTGTTACAGATCTTAGAAGATTGTCGAAAGACTGAGTTTACAAACGTAGACAAAGAAATTCTCACACAAGTCATACAGAACTGTAAATCAAACCAGCTAAGGCGATGTGCATTTAGAAAGCCGGAGAAAACTCTGCCGAAAACTACCGTCCTGTTTCCTGGACATCCATAACATGTAAACTCCTCGAACATATCATTCACAGTAGCATCATCAAACACCAAGACAAGAACAATATTTTAACAATTGTTCAACATGGTTTTCGTTCTAAGCACTCTACCGAAACTCAACTTATTTTAACTATTTTAACTATTGATGACTTAGCCAGAAGCATAGATAAAAACAAACAGACAGATATTGCACTTTTAGATTTCTCAAAGGCCTTTGACAAAGTTCCTCAAAGGCTACTATCTAAACTTACTTATTGTGGTATAAATAGACAAACATGTTTTTTTTGGATATCTCAGTTTTTGAATTCTAGATCCCAGAAAGTCTTGCTAAATGGAACAGAATCGGATAGCTGGCCTGTCCTCTCAGGGGTCCCTCAGGGGACAGTCATCGGCCCTCTACTATTTTTGGTGTACATAAATGATATTGCCGACTCAGTTTCATGTAATATAAAACTATATGCTGATGACTGTCTATTATATACACAAATAGACTCTATTGAAGACTGTGCTAAGTTGAACAATGACCTTAAGTCTTTAGAAAAATGGGAAGAAAAGTGGCAAATGAAGTTAAACACCAGTACATGTTCTATTATTAATGTATCGAAAAAAAGAAACATCATTAATTATAATTATACCCTTCAAAATCAGATTTTAGAAAATGTATATATTAACAAATATCTTGGTGTCACTTTCAGTTCAGACCTAACTTGGGGCAAACACATTCAATCAGTGACCAACAAGGCCAATAAGACCTTGGGCTTCCTACGTCGAAATACATCTTCATGTTCTAGGAAAGTTAAATCACAGGCATACACTACTCTTGTAAGACCAGTTTTAGAATATGCCTCAACTTGTTGGGACCCCTATTCCATCAACCACATACAACACTTAGACCATGTACAACGTAGAGCAGCGAGATACACTTTTAATGAGTATACAGGTCTGGAGATCCAGGCTGTATTACAAACATGATGAACTCATTAGATTGGGAATCTTTATCACAAAGAAGGGGAAAAGCTAGATTGTCAATGCTAAGATCTCGCATAACATCGTTAAAATTAACCCATCATCATACTGGAAATCAGGTGACAGACGAACATGGGGGGCACATAAAATAAACACAATATCTACCCCAAAAGACGCCTACAAATTCTCTTTTTTCCCAAGAACTATAATAACCTGGAACTCATTACCACTGGCCCTTGGTGAGGAATTACCTTCTTTCAAATACCTACTTGAAGGTTACCACCAGTCTCTTTACTAATTTTACATCCTCGTTATATGTACATAGTTTTAATATAATACCTAAAAATTACAAAAGAAATATTTTTTGAAATGCCACCGTCTAGGGTCAATTGCACTCCAACCTTGGAGTTCTGATCCTTGTAATGGAAGAAGAAGAAGAAAACGTGAACGCTAGACGACATCCTAAAATATGGAAGTACCATGGAGCTTGTTGAGACACAGGGGCTGACGATGGAGAGATAACAAACAGTTAACGTAGTGAGTACCAAAAGGAGAAAGAAACCCCAATCAAACGTTCAAAATTTAAACAGATTTTATAATCAAAGATATACTAGCTCGCCCCGAGAAAATCGACCAAAAACTGACCCAAAGACAAACTCGTCCCAATATGGACTTTATCAAAAACAAGCCCAGACAGCACAATGTAGGAAAGTGGTCCTTGCCCGGCCAAGGGTAAACAATGTCATTCATGTTAAGGTCAAGGTCATTTTAGCAGGATGTGTCGAAATAAGTCAACAAAGAGACGCGTCAGTGAAAGCTGTCGATGTTGAAACACCCCGCGATGAAAGTGAAGATGAATACTGTTACGGAGTGCAAGAAATTCGCAATATCAATTCTAAGAAGATAAACAATAGACTCCGGCCGTATAAACTTAACATCAAGTATCAACAAATGTTGCTGACTACATGTCTCGACATTCTGTTAAATCCAAGAAATCTGCACATGAGGAGATTGCCGACTATAATGTCAAATTTGTGACAGAGGAAGCCCTGCCCTGTCCAATTCATTTTCGATGAGTTAAGGGAAGCTACTATACACAGCCCTGCATTACTGAAAGCCATCGAGTTCACCAGAAATGGACGACGGCATGATACAAAAAAATATTGGGAGAGAAGAGAACATTGATGTGGAGGAGGAACTAACCGCCATCAAGAGTGTTTGGGACGAGCTAACTGTTCACTCTGGCATTATTTTGCTGAGGGACCACAGAATCATACTTCCAGCATCACTAGGAGATCGAGCCATACGCATTGCTAACGAAGGACACCAGGGGATGGCCAAGACAAGGTACATTCATAGATGGCGAACACACAACTCCGGAGACCATGCTGGTTATTACATTACTAACTTTTATTCGTGAAGAGTTACTTCCGGTGTTCCGGTTGGGTACATACTAAAGTACGGATTATAAAAGATAGACATTACATCTCTCCCTTTACCTTCCTCACCAGAGCGAACGCTCAACATTAAGGCCAAAAGTGAGGTGTTGCCAAACAAGGCGTTAGGAAAAAAAAGGAAGTTAGAAGTAGAAAGAAATATAAAGATCCCAAATGTTGCAATTAGTGCAGCAGATTTATTTTGGTCGCTTTTGTGTCCCCAAGTAGAGGGCACAAAAGCAAATCCCCAATTCTGCAGGGCTTTCTCTCATTAGTAGCCTCTTATGATATATGCAGGTGTATTTTTTCCTCTATCCCCGACCTGCAGGGTTGATTCTTTATACACTCTTGATAGAAAATAAGCTAACATTATCCTGACTAAACATCGGGAATCACACCTAATGAATCTTTATTAGAATAATAAATATAATATTACGTGTACTTATGTCATCTTTATAGTGAATTAATGTTCATTCATTTAAAACAATTGGTAGTCCTCCATTACATCATGCTACAAATAAAATGTAATGATTCTAAGCATTTCGCCTATTCAGAGGAAGTCGTTAAAAATGTTTAACACATTTGAGACATTCACCTTGAAAGTGCGTCAAGGTCTCTCATTTGAACAAACTTGATAAGCCTTCATCCCACAATACAACTGGCCAAATATCCAAAAGAAATCATTTACTTGTTTAAACACAACTAGACTCACGACTATGAAAATGGATAAAGTCCTTCATTTGAAGCATGTTTTGGGTCAAATATAATTAGGCTAGGCATTTTGGCTATTCAACAGAAGTTGTGGGGTTTTTTTCAAAACACCCTCTCATCCGGTCCCGATGGAAGTTTAAATTTGTTCAGGACTGAGTTTTAACTATGTATCATGTAAATTGACATTACCTCAGCCGATATCAGCCATCTTTCTCAAACAGCAGGAATCGTTTTCTTCAAGTTACCGAAAATTAACTATCACAACTAAGAAAAGCCGTGTATTTTAATGTTAATCATTGTTACACACACACATTTGGAGCTGTTCGTATCAGTACGACTTGTGTAACATAAACATACAAAATTTTACATTTAAACACCTATATTTACATGTCTCCCGCCTTCAGCTTAGTAAACTCTGACTGCATATAAATTAGCGTATACGCAGCGAAAAAAGGCTCGGCGGATTGATACTTGTTTCAAATATGGCGCCGTCCACGTTTCAGCAAAATAACAGTCCAATGACAACCAATTCTTGGTTCATTCACCATCTAGATACAAAGAACATATTCAGGATCCATTATGTCTAATTATACAACAAAAGAATGCTTACAAACTTCTTATTCCTTGGATGCACATTCAAATTTCTTTGGCGGTAACGTCAACAATGGCGGCTTCGCTCTGAAACATTCGACCGCGTCACTCCATAAGCAGTGTGTCAATGCGCGTACATGATGACCGTTGTAAATGAATATAAAAGTTCGAAGGAATTCTAAAATTGCTTAATTTTAAAAATTAAAAACCACGAAAGGAAACAAATAGTGTTGTTCACTGCGTATTTTTTTTACTCATATATCTATGTAGATTCACTGGAACTATTTAAGCATTGAACTGTTTTTGTATGGTATATATGATCGATTTGAATGACAGCTTTGCAAGCAAACCACATAATGTGCAAAGCTGTGTCATTCAAATCGATCATAAATACCATACAAAAACAGTTCAATACTTATATTTACGTTTTCTCTGTTTCTTATGTTCTTTTTTAACTTACAATTTATATTTAAACTTTAAAGTTTCCGCCTTATCGACAGTCCACACAAATTCGTTCAATAGTTGGAACAGCGTGTTGTCGCATGCTGATTGGCAAACAAATTAGTACTTTGAAATTTTAACAAACACTTCAATTTTATTCTACAATTCAGTATCAATACAATTGCGTATGATATGTATATAGGGTGATTTAAGTTTATCAATAGAACTCTGAGCTGAAAGTTATATTTGAAATTGTTTCGATTTTTCCCCGGAACAAATTTCGCGCATTGATAAATAAAGTGAACACCGTAAATTCGAGTTATTTTTGGAAGTTACAAATGTAATTCGAAATTAACTCTTTGCTCATTTTGTGAAGAATCCAGGCGTGAACTTATTTGTTTATTGTATGAGAACCTGACAACAGTCGGTAGATTCTATAACGGCCTCGTTATTTGACATGTCAGAAACTGAGGAAACCGTGGATGCGAGACGCGTGAAACTGATAGCGTTTGAAGTGAGTGATCTTGCGACGGAGCACAGGTTCGTTTCAAATGTCTGAAATGTTTATGTGTGCTGTGACTCATATCGGTAGGTCTGTAACATATGTGTCAGTAGGTCTATAGAATATGTGTATTTCAGACATTTGTAAAGAGCCCCTGTTGATCAGTGCAGTGTAACAGACGATATTTCTGATAAATTCAAAAATTGCACGAGCGTTAAAATTGTTTCCATTGCCAGCATTGGCTATTTCAACCGATGTGCATTTTGTACGATATTGCAGACCTTGGTCTTGTTTTCGTTGTAATAAAAGTGTTTTTTTATTTTATTTTTATTTTGCACATAAATTTACAATGACATTGTCAAATCTCACAATGCCCAGCGATATTTTAGCAGCCGTCATGTTTATTTATATTGGATATTGTAGTTCCGGTCAGTGTTGTATTAATACGCTAAGAATTGTGTCTCGTGATGCATGGTAACTAAAGTCCCATCAACGACACAACTTTCAAAAAGACTATATAGTGACAACGCCATGCAAATGTAAATATACTGTCGTGGCAACCCGCTTCGACGTGTTTTGTTGTGTAATGTAGCATTTAAACCTTTTTTAATGTAAATATAAGGATTGACCTAACGCGCACCGTAGAATATGTTCGTTGACAACTGCGTTCATACTACCGTATACGCCGTCAAAATGAAGGTCAATCCTTAAACAACTGCTTGCACATTTGAGCAAAAGCACGGAAGCCTAATGACATTACAAATGTTGTTTTGTGAAGTCATTCAGGCGTGTTTACAACAATGTTTATTTATAGGCATTTCAGTCTAATCTTCTTCTGTACTTGTGCTTGTCGGCATTTTGATAATACGATTTTTGAACGAATAATTAACCTAAACCCTTACTTATGTGACAAATTTGCCTGCATTAACGTTATACAGTGGTCGCGAAAGAAATAGTAACATTTTTGATGTCATTTGTTTCCATTTGGTTTCATTTTGGCAAGTAAGAGACAAATCTCTAATTTATTTCTGTATTACCCATAGTATCCTGGGATATTGCGTCGACATTGTTTATCTTTTATTAAATCAGCTCGTGGCTGTGGGACATGTTAGTGTAACACCCGTGATGGTACAGTGTGGTAACGCCGTACACCCCAACCTCACACGCACAGCATATAGCTACTTCTCAGATAAAAACTCTAAATATCATATCATTGACTTTTACGAAAGCAGCAACACGTCTTGATATTGAATAAACAAACAATGGTGGATACCCCCTCCCCAACATAAATACGTTTTCCATTAAAACCGAGAGCAAAGCAGAACTGCCGAGATGTTTGTCCGAGTAGCATCAGCACACTGCTAACCGTCCGTCAATCCTCAGCAAATAACATTATAAAGATCGGCACTAACCACGTTTGGGCAGACATACTTTCTACTTATTGCGATAAATGTCCTATTTTCTTTATTCAGACTGAAAGGCTCCATTTTTGCCTTCGTAAGTGAGTCTTGACATTCGATAACAAAAGAAACAAGCGTATGACGTCACACTTCCATTAACGTGGACTTTGGTGAAGCAAACCAATTTCGAGGTAGCTATATTCGGTATAATGTGATCGCTGATTTGTGTGACTGTTTTGTTTGTTTGGGCAGTGTTGTTTGTTATGATTTTATTGAGTGATGCATATATACATGTATAACTGTTATTTCGTGTGCTGCGGTGTTTGGTATCGTTGTCTTGTTTGATAACGCTGTTTAATGTGACTGTGTTGTTTGTACGGGCTGTATCAACTGACACGGCTGTATTGCATAATATCACCGTTTTTATTGATGTATCAATTGGTATGACTGCGGATTTATTTTTTAATTTTCAGTTGTTTATTATGACAGCGTTGTATTATATGTCTGTGATATTGCTGTTCATTAAGGCAGTGTTGTTTGATATGTCTGTGATATTGCTGCTCATTAAGGCAGCGTTGCATGACATGTCTGTGATATTGCTGCTCATTAAGGCAGCGTTGCATGATATGCCTGTGATATTGCTGCTCATTAAGGCAGCGTTGCATGATATGCCTGTGATATTGCTGCTCATTAAGGCAGCGTTGCATGACATGTCTGTGATATTGCTGCTCATTAAGGCAGCGTTGCATGATATGTCTGTGATATATTGCTGCTCATTAAGGCAGCGTTGTATGATATGCCTGTGATATCGCTGTTCATTAAGGTAGCTTTGTATGATATGTCTGTGATATAGCTGTTAATTAAGGCAGTGTTGTATGATATGTCTGTGATATTGCTGTTCATTTAGGTAGCGTTGTATTATATGTCTGTGATATCGCTGTTCGTTAAAGCAGCGTTGTATGATATGTCTGTGATTTGCTGTTCATTAAAGCAGCGTTGTATGATATGTCTGTGGTATTGCTGTTCATTAAGGTAGCGTTGTATTATACGTCTGTGATATCGCTGTTCATTAAAGCAGCGTTGTATGATATGTCTGTGATATTTCTGTTCATTAAAGCAGCGTTGTATAATATGTCTCTGATATTGCTGCTCATTAAGGCAGCGTTGCATGATATGTATGTGATATATTGCTGCTCATTAAGGCAGCGTTGTATGATATGTCTGTGATATCGCTGTTCATTATGGCAGCGTTGTATGATATGTCTGTGATATTGCTGTCCATTAAGGTAGCGTTGTATTATATGTCTGTGATATCTCTGTTCATTAAAGCAGCGTTGTATAATATGTCTCTGATATTGCTGCTCATTAAGGCAGCGTTGCATGATATGTATGTGATATATTGCTGCTCATTAAGGCAGCGTTGTATGATATGTCTGTGATATCGCTGTTCATTATGGCAGCGTTGTATGATATGTCTGTGATATTGCTGCTCATTAAGGCAGCGTTGCATGATATGTATGTGATATATTGCTGCTCATTAAGGCAGCGTTGTATGATATGTCTGTGATATCGCTGTTCATTAAGGTAGCGTTGTATTATATGTCTGTGATGTCGCTGTTCATTAAAGCAGCGTTGTATGATATGTCTGTGGCATTACTGTTCATTAAGGCAGCGTTGTATGATATGTCTGAGATATTGCTGTTCATTAAGGAAGCGTTGTATTATATGTCTGTGATATCGCTGTTCGTTAAAGCAGCGTTGTATGATATGTCTGTGATTTGCTGTTCATTAAAGCAGCGTTGTATGATATGTCTGTGATATTGCTGTTCATTAAGGCAGCGTTGTTTGATATGTCTGTGATATCTCTGTTCATTAAAGCAGCGTTGTATAATATGTCTGTGATATTGCTGCTCATTAAGGCAGCGTTGCATGATATGTCTGTGATATATTGCTGCTCATTAAGGCAGCGTTGTATGATATGTCTGTGATATTTCTGTTCATTAAAGCAGCGTTGTATAATATGTCTGTGATATTGCTGCTCATTAAGGCAGCGTTGTATGATATGCCTGTGATATCGCTGTTCATTAAGGTAGCGTTTTATTATATGTCTGTGATATAGCTGTTCATTAAGGTAGCGTTGTATGATATGTCTGTGATATTACTGTTCATTAAGGCAGCGTTTTATGATATGTCTGTGATTTGCTGTTAATTAAGGCAGTGTTGTATGATATGTCTGTGATATTGCTGTTAATTAAAGCAGCGTTGTATGATATGTCTGTGATATCGCTGTTCAGTTAAGCAGCGTTGTATGATATGTCTGTGATATTGCTGTTAATTAAAGCAGCGTTGTATGATATGTCTGTGATATCGCTGTTCATTAAGGCAGCGTTGTATGATATGTCTGTGATATTGCTGGTCATTAAGGCAGCGTTGTATGATATGTCTGTGATTTGCTGTTCATTAAAGCAGCGTTGTATGATATGTCTGTTATATTGCTGCTCATTAAGGCAGCGTTGTATGATATGCCTGTGATATCGCTGTTCATTAAGGTAGCGTTTTATTATATGTCTGTGATATAGCTGTTCATTAAGGTAGCGTTGTGTGATATGTCTGTGATATTACTGTTCATTAAGGCAGCGTTTGATGATATGTCTGTGATTTGCTGTTAATTAAGGCAGTGTTGTATGATATGTCTGTGATATTACTGTTCATTAAGGTAGCGTTGTATGATATGTCTGGGATATTACTGTTCATTAAGGCAGCGTTTTATGATATGTCTGTGATTTGCTGTTAATTAAGGCAGTGTTGTATGATATGTCTGTGATATTACTGTTCATTAAGGTAGCGTTGTATGATATGTCTGTGATAATACTGTTCATTAAGGCAGCGTTTTATGATATGTCTGTGATTTGCTGTTAATTAAGGCAGTGTTGTATGATATGTCTGTGATATCGCTGTTCCTTAAGGCAGCGTTGTATGATATGTCTGTGATATCGCTGTTCATTTAGGCAGCGTTGTATGATATGTCTGTGATATTGCTGGTCATTAAGGCAGCGTTGTATGATATGTCTGTGATATCGCTGTTCATTTAGGCAGCGTTGTATGATATGTCTGTGATATTGCTGTTCATTAAAGCAGCGTTGTATGATATGTCTGTGATATTGCTGTTCAGTTAAGCAGCGTTGTATGATATGTCTGTGATATTGCTGCTCATTAAGGCAGCGTTGTATGATATATCTGTGATATCGCTGTTCATTAAGGCAGCGTTGTATGATATATCTGTGATATCGCTGTTCATTAAGGCAGCGTCGTGTGATATGTCTGTGATATTGCTGTTCATTTAGGCAGCGATGTATGATATGTCTGTGATATCGCTGTTCATTTAGGCAGCGTTGTATGATATGTCTGTGATATCGCTGTTCATTAAGGCAGCGTTGTATGATATGTCTGTGATATCGCTGTTCATTAAGACAGAGATGGTTAAGAGCAAGACTAAGATTTTGTCAATAGTTCCGGGGTCCCTGCTTGGGCCCAATGTAACAGAGGAAATTAGTTTTTTTCTAAGTGCTTGCGTAAGGGATCGAGCACAGGACCTCTCTTTGAGCTAATGGGGTATTTTCCAAATTGGTAGGAGGCGGCTAGCCTTTTACCAGTGTAATAATTACGACATTCGTATTTTTGCGACAGTAGACAGTGTTAAGCAGAAAGTTTGCACCATAAATTTTCTGTACTGCGACTGCCTGACGACTTAACTATTAATTTGTATTTATGTGACAAATTTGTACGGCTGCGCTATTTAGTGTTGGTGCGTTGTTTGATGTAACGGCGTTTATTGGCCAGCCAATGTAGGTGAAATATTTTCTTTTAGTTCAAACATGAAATTTCTGCTGCTGATAGTAAAGACTTAAAGACGCGGAGAACTTAACGTACAGCCACGACAATTACTAGCACGATAGGAATAACTTTCCTATATTTGGCACGTGTCCGTCAAAATCAATTATTGTTTGGGTCCCAAAAGAAAAATAAGCTTATTCGAATAACAACAGCAAATAAATCATAATAAGAGTAATTCGAGGTTCTTATATACCGCTTCATCACAATCTAGTTCGTAGGTCGTCTCAAAGCGGTTCACAAATTATTATCCATGGTTATATGGCCTTTGCAACCAGCCAATATCTTTCTCAACTCCCTGGGGAGCATACAGCCAGTGCTGCCATTTTGGCGCTAACAGCTAGCATTCAACAGTTCTAGCGCTGGTTAACTACGTACTCATTTACAGCTGAGTAGACTGGAACAAGCGGAGTAAAGTATCTTGCTCAAAGATACAACACAGTATCGTGCCGTGACTCGAACACGCAACCCTTCGGTCACGAGCCCGGCGTCCTACCACTAGACTACCGTGCCTCCCAGAGCCTATTCGGATCACACAAAAAATTGGAACCAATTCGGATCACCACCAAGTAACGACTACGTAGAGTTCAAGTGAGAAATCATTGGACAGCCGGCCTTCTGTTACAGAGGAACAACTCAAGTTTTAAATGCATGATTGAGTAGGTATCGCAGAAATTCCCCCATATATAGATAACGAAATATAGTGGACGTTCTAGTCGGTCTTTGTTTTAGAAATAGTCAATATATGTGCTTGTATTATAGTGTAATATAAAACAAGGTTGAGAAAAAGATAGGGAAAATAAAATGAAATGCCTATACCCTCATTTGACAAAGCAAAGCAGTCCCCGCAGCTCGCTCGTTTACATTTGCGGGAGAGGTATCTGGAAGAGCGTTAGTCTGTTGGGAAATAAGTGACATGATCCATGGTTATTAGCCAATGAAAGGTGTTGTTACATCGAACACTTGGTAGAATATGCATATTGTAATGCTTGAAGTTGTTAAAATTAATCGATTTATTGTCATGTGACAAAAATGATCCAATTTAAGCTAGACTTGTATTAAACTTGTAAAAGAAGACACTTGTAATTAATTGAAACATTCTGATGAAACAAGACCTTGTCATAACGCCTTCTGGTATTGACGATCACTGTGAACTGTTGATGGTAATTCCGTCTACACTGGGGAGAACTTTAGAGACTTGTGTAGCATTAGTGAACATAAGGATGAGTGATCAACATTTCCTGTAAATCGAGGAAGATGTACTCGGTGATACGTTCTGTTATCTTCTTCCCTGTCACAACTGCACCCATGTGTGTAATCCATACATGCATGTGTGTATGTGTGCTGGGTGCATACCGGGGTGCAGAGGAGATATACATATGTATAGAAATGTATGTTATTCCAGGAGTTACGCTCACTCAAAATCGGAGGCTCTGTAAACACCACCTTGTGGATGATACTAGTTTGATCCTCTTGACAAACAGAAAAAAAGAATCGCGCAGTAAGGACACGATTATTTTGACCGGCTTTGAAGTCATGTGTCGCTCCCCTTTAATCTTCATAAGAGAGATATAAATCTAGCGATTGTGGTTTTTTTTATACATGAAACCAATCAAATACGTAGCTAGCCGCGTACCCTTGATTTTGTCATGACATATTCTAGGGATGTAGAGATCGGGAAATCGAACCCCGGCAGTCGTTATTTGTGTATTTAGTTGATCACATTTGAGCTGTGTTGTAATGTGTCGTTTTATGGTATAATCAGTTGATTAACATTGCATTATTTTCTTTTTTACAGTATAAAAGTGTTCTCCATCCAAGAGTTTTCTGTGATATATTATAATAACGAACAAAATATTTCAGTCAAATTTATTAAAATATAAATGAGTATCTAATTGGTGAATTATGTATATTATTATTAAATTAACTTGACGACAAATAAATTGATATTCTCGTAGAAAGTATAACAGATTAAAGCTGGCTACCGCTCCTTGAGGCGGACCTTGTCGGTGAGGTCTATCTTGAGAGACGAGCCAAACGAGTTGTCCTTTCTACAAACAGGTCTGTCGGAGCTACTGGATGCTTGCTGGTTCTGGTCACATTCGCCGTTCTGCGCAGCAGCGTTCAACACGAATGGGTGATTTTTGATTGCGGCAACATTCGGTCGCTTCTTGACGTTAACCTCCAACAGTCTGATGACGAGGTCCTTCACATCCAGGGACAACTTTTTGCCTCTGGAGAACCCAATTTTCTTTTCAAGTTGTTGGTTGACCATCTTCTTGATATTTGAGTCGTCATAGGGCATAGAGGCGCATACCTGTTCAAGGCAGTAAACAAAATGAAAAAGGTCACTGTAAACATACTTACGAACCAGCTGTTAAATAATTGGAATTTTTGGCAGATTGATACGTAATTTGGTCACCTCGCCATCTAAAATATACTTAGTGATTCACAAATTTAAATGTGAGGAAGAAACCAACGGCACAATGTCCTTCCTAGACACTCTAATGGTAGATAAAGAGGACGGAACCGTGAAGGTATTGGTCTATAGAAAAAAGACCCATGCGAACCATTACCCGAACTTCAAATCTCACCATCCTTTGCACCAGAAATTCGGCGTCATACGTACATTGCTCAACAGCTGTGATACAATAGTCACAGAACAACAGGACAAAACACAAGAGCAGAATCACATCGCTAGGACAATGAGAATTGTGCATATCCGGAATGGGCCCTAAAACGGGTACAAACACAGTGTCAAAGTAAGGGGAAGAGCAAGAAAATGCCAATGAAGGATAAGAACAAAACCAAAGGTCAAGTGGTCATCCCGTATATAAAGGATATATCCGAAACCATCCAGAGGATATATGGCGGTCATGACATAGCAACAGCCATGAAGCCCCACAAGACGCTTCGCAATATCCTAGTACACCCTAAGGATAAAACACCTAAAGAAAACGTCGCAAAGCGTTTTGGGGTCCGCCTTGGTGATCACCGGAAAGACACAGAAACCCAAGATGGTAAAAAAATCACCTGATCAGAAAGGAAGCAGTCGAAGTCCCAGATAAATAAATCGGAAAGCACAGACCATGCCACACAGAAAACCCATGTGATTGACTGGGATAACTCCAAAGTTTTGGACAGAGAGAGCAATGTGTTCAATCGGCAGATAAAGGAAGCCATCTGGATAAGCCGCAGTGGGCCAGTTCTAAATCGAGACGAGGGGGCTCAAATACTCTCGCACATCTATGACCAAGTATTAAACAAAGCGAAGCTGAATGGAGTCATTTCGATACATATATAACAGCTATTTTACATACGCTTACAGCGTAGCCGAAATTGTCATCGACTTTATGGACAACTCGTACACATTTTACACCTTTGTGCGCATACGCTTCACTGGCCATTTGTCTGATGAAGGTGACAGTGTACACATCGTACAGGTCATCGAAACGTCACATACAAGATTCCATTGATTGTGTAAAAAGAACTCCTCATAATATACTCATAACGGCACTGCAGTAAAAAACAGAATATCATACATTGGCCGCGAATACTTCAATGGTGTGTGTACTGAAATAATAATATGACGGAAGTTACAGAAAACTGCCTCACCATGATATACAGAATGACCCCCATGCTCCAGATGTCGTGAGACGGTAGGTGATAGGGAATTCCCTGAAGAACTTCCGGAGCTGCGTATGCTGCGCTTCCGCAAAATGTCTTGCTGACGTCGCTAGGTTCGAAGTAACGAGCAAATCCAAAATCGGATATTTTAATGTTGTTCATACAATCCAGAAGGAGATTTTCACATTTCATATCTCTGCAAAAAGAAAACGGAAAAAATAGATGCAGGTTAGGTATATTGTAGCAGAAGAAATGTACATTTTGCAGTTCAGCTGAACTAGATATTTTTGTACTTTTAGCATTGAATTAAGAATGTAAATTTCCTATGTATCAACTTCGGAGGTCGAATCGACATCTTACCGAATTACGTATGTCCATACATTTCAAGTAGTTTGTGTCGAGAGAAATAAAGATCATTTTTGCGAAAACAAAGTTCGCCCTAACGCACACAAACACGGCTTCGGAACAGTAGAATAGGGCGACAAAAATCACATTTGATTTGCATTCACTTTCATGTGAACAGGAAATAATCAGCCCTCTGATAATAACGATTATCACACGTGCAGCAATTACCTGTGGACTATTTTCTGTCCGTGGAGATAGGCCACGGCGTAGACAATTTGTTTGAACATGGTCTGGGCACGATCTTCTGGCACTGCTCCGCGGAGTTTGATGTATTCTAAAAGATCCCCGTGGCCTGCATACTCCATCATAATATAAACCTGGAAAATGGGGGTATGAAAATATTTAAAACATAAAGAAATCGTTCTCCCTCTTTTTTATTCAAACCAATAAAGTCATCCACTAAAAAGAGTCCAACCCATCTGAAGCTGTCTATAGAATGTAACTGTCTAAAGTATTCACCTGTCTATAGAATGTAACTGTCTAAAGTATTCACCTGTCTAAAGTATTCACCTGTCTATAGAAGTCACCTGTCTATAGAAGTCACCTGTCTATAGAATTCGCCTGGCTACACAAAGTCACCTGTCTATAGAAGTCACCTGTCTACCGAAGTCACCTGTCCACCGATGTCACCTGTCTACCGATGTCACCTGTCTACCGAAGTCGCCTGTATACCGAAGTCGCCTGTCTACCGAAGCCGCCTGTCTACCGATGTCAAATGTCTACTGAACGTCACCTGTCTACCGAAGTCACCTGTCTACCGATGGCACCTGTCTACCGAAGTCACCTGTCTACCGATGGCACCTGTCTACCGAAGTCACCTGTCTACCGATGTCACCTGTCTACCGAAGTCACCTGTCTACCGATGTCACATGTCTACCGAACGTCACTTTTCTACCGAAGTCCCCTGCCTCTTTATAATTAAGTCATCTGTCTATAGAAGTCACCGTTTACCGATGTCACCTGTCTACCGACGTCGCCTGTCTACTGATGTCACCTGTCTACCGATGTCCCCTGTCTACCGAAGTCGCCTGTCTACCGAAGTCACCTGTCTACCGATGTCACCTGTCTACCGAAGGCGCCTGTCTACCGAAGTCGCCTGTCTACCGACGCCGCCTGTCTCCCGATGTCACATGTCTACTGAACGTCACCTGTCTACCGAAGTCGCCTGTCTACTTATAATTAAGTCATCTGTCTATAGAAGTCCCCGTCTACCGATGTCATCTGTCTACCGAAGTCGCCTGTCTACTTATAATTAAGTCATCTGTCTATAGAAGTCCCCGTCTACCGATGTCATCTGTCTACCGAAGTCGCCTGTCTACCGAAGTCGCCTGTCTACCGACGCCGCCTGTCTCCCGATGTCACATGTCTACTGAACGTCACCTGTCTACCGAAGTCACCTGTCTACCGATGTCACCTGTCTACCGATGTCACCTGTCTACCGAACGTCACTTTTCTACCGAAGTCCCCTGTCTCCTTATAATTAAGTCATCTGTCTATAGAAGCCACCGTCTACCGATGTCATCTGTCTACCGAAGTCGCCTGTCTACTTATAATTAAGTCATCTGTCTATAGAAGTCACCGTTTACCGATGTCATCTGTCTACCGACGTCGCCTGTCTACTGATGTCACCTGTCTACCGATGTCACCTGTCTACCGAAGTCGCCTGTCTCCCGAAGTCCCCTGTCTACCGAAGCCGCCTGTCTACCGATGTCACATGTCTACTGAACGTCACCTGTCTACCGAAGTCCCCTGTCTACTTATAATTAAGTCATCTGTCTATAGAAGTCACCGTCTACCGATGTCATCTGTCTACCGAAGTCGCCTGTCTACCGAAGCTGTCTACCGAAGTCACCTGTCTACTGAACGTCACCTGTCTACCGAAGTCGCCTGTCTACTGAAGTCATCTGTCTACTGAACGTCACCTGACTACCGAAGTCGCCTGTCTACTGAACGTCACCTGTCGTGTAAATACCAAAATATCGATGTATGATTTGGGTAGGGTGGTGGGATGGAGTTATGGGAGGGTAAGGAGGATGAATGGTGGGGTGGAGTGACGTGTTGGATGACGTGAAGGTTTGATGGGATTGAATTAGGGGAGGGGGGGGGGAGAGTGACGGGTGGGGTTGGGGCGAGTTAAGGGTGGATGGGATTGAGTAAAGGGGTGGAGTGATGTGTGGGTGGAGGGGAGTAAGGGGCGGATGGGGAGGAGATGGGGAGGAGTTAGGTTGGATGGGGTTAAGTTAGGGGATGGAGTGACGTGTGGGCGAAGTGGAGTAGAGGTGGATGGGAATCTGTATCTATCGGTTCCGGTTTTGATACAACGGGAATGAGTGACTTGTGGGTGGGATGGAGTTCGGGGAGGATGGGGTGGATTTAGGGGTTGACGACTACCGCGCAGCGTTTACGTCATGGCTCGTGCGAAAGAGAGTTTGGGGATACTTCGATGGATTCTCATAGATTTCTCATAGGTAATACATCAATGGAAAGCCTGTGGCTGGTACATGTAATGATGTTATTTATCTGCATTTCGTTAATTAATTGGTTGATGATGGAGTGCGCGAAGAATGGCATACATTGTATGAGATTAAATATATCTAGACGTCTAGTGAAGTCTAATTGTCGCAATAGTATTAATAAATATTTACACATCGTAGATTAAAAGAACGGATAAAATGTGTGTGCATGATCTTTCCAGTGCACGTTTAACCTATTTTTAAAACTATTTAAACTTTCGGCATTAACCACTACAGCTGATAGATTGTTCCTATTAGTAACTACACGATTGCTGACAATGTTCTTGGTGGTGTTTAAGCGGCGTTGTTTCTTAAAGACCTTTAGCTGGTGACCTCTAGTTGCCGGATAGGTGGATTCAGTAAATAATTTAGACTTGTCTGCATCATCCACACCACTCAGAATTGTGTACACATGAATCGTATCAGCCCCTAGTCTTCTATATTCAGGTGTGGGAAGTCCTAGTGGTTTTAGTCGATCTGGGTTAGGTAAGTCTATGTAATTAACCGTTTAGTTGCCAGTCGTTGTATGATTTCCAGTAATTGTGAGCTCGAGTCTTTATAGGAGGGGTGACCATATTGTGGAGCAGTACGCAATATGAGGTCTGACAAGTGATTTGTATAATAATAGGAATATGTTGATTGATTTAGAAATTGCATCTAATTACGACTAAAGAGAATCGGTAATTATTATTTACTTGTTAAATATCATCGGTGTCATTAATCAGGTGCTGTAGTATTCCGGTAACTGCTGCATTTATATAAAAACGTAGTAACAGTATTACCGTCAAAATGTTCAGTTTACTATGTAAACAACATTTTTTCTCGATGTGGGGGAGTTTTCTCTTCATCTTGTTGTTCTGTCGTAAAATGGAGCTGCCGGTGTTATATACTGCTTTAACACACGGCACGTAATAAACACACGCATTGTTATATATGACGGCTATCCGATCATAAATCCAGTCAGGGTGACGGCAGAGAGCGAGAATATTTAGAACGAAAATCATACCTTTCCGTTGAATTCTATAATTTCATACAATTTCACCACGTTCGGATGATCGATCCATTTGATGATGTCTAATTCTCGAGGAAGGAACTTTTCCCGGAAGTCTTTAGGCGCCTTTTTCCTGTTGATGATTTTCACTGCGACCCTGCCATTGAGTTTTGAAGAAAATGCGCTCTTGACTTTAGCGTAGGAGCCCTCCCCCAGCAAAGCGCCGAGGGCATACCCGCTCTTCTTGAGCTCAGCTACTTCATCGTCCATTGTGCCGACTCTTTTATTGACTGATTAATGATTCGCCCAGCAACACCAAAACTCAGTTGTGACGTCATAGATATGTTGGCTTAATGACGTCATAATCACATATCCATTATGACGTCACAGACTAAATAGCCAAAACTGGAAATTGCCAACCGTTGAATATTTCGGGCAATATACCCTTCTTCAGTGACGATGGATTTGCTTTTTTTCTTTTCTTTTCATTATTGAACTTTGACCGCGTCTGTCTGGAGATAGGAGGTCCTAGAGGTCGAATGTCGGCCAGGCCGCTGTATTTTATCATTCCTTTTGCACACAAACAAAAAACAAATCATTGGTCGTGTACTGATTTGGAACGTTTCACTCGGATAGAATGCACGGTAAACCGAGAGCCTTTATAAGATAATATATACCTTATATTTTACTGACGATCAATATGATGACCGTTACTGATTTCCTTATATTTCAAATTACCAGAGACGTAGGACCGTTACTGATTCCCTTACAAAGCCGGATTATAAGTAGTCGTGTATTTGTTTGATGCCGACACGTTATTGGAAGTGTCCTTCAGAGCCCGGAGAGGGAGCTTGTTAAGATGTGCATACTGTCTGGGTCCTTAACTTTTCTTCTTCTCTTACACGGAACATTAAGATTTATTGACAGACTTCAGTCTTTATGATTATACGTTTTTGTATGATGTACCACCACAAATTAGACGTCCTTTATCACTAATGGGGAAATCAGATCGGATCATTTAGCTAATCCGAGTAGTGAAATGTCCGCTCATCAAGTCCTAATGAGGCAATCAAAGACAAAAGAGAGGGCGGAGAGTTACGGTTATCTCAAATGGTTGCTGGGGCGGGGTATCACAAACGATTGTCAGTAAGGGAGGGGTATCATAACTGGTTGAAGAGGAAGAAGTATCACAAACGATTGTCAGTAATGGAGGGGTATCACAAACGATTGTCAGTAAGGGAGGGGTATCACAAATGATTGTCAGTAAGGAAGGGGTATCATGACTGGTTGAAGGGGAAGAAGTATCACAAACGATTGTCAGTAGGGGGAGGGGTATCATAACTGGTTAAAGGGGAAGAGGTATCACACACGATTGTCAGTAAGGAGAGGGTATCATAACTGGTTAAAGGGGAAGAAGTATCACAAACGATTGTCAGTAAGGGGAGGGGTATCATAACTGGTTGAAGGGGAAGAAGTATCACAAACGATTGTCAGTAGGGAGAGGGTATCATAACTGGTTGAAGGGGAAGAAGTATCACACACGATTGTCAGTAGGGAGAGGGTATCATAACTGGTTGAAGGGGAAGAAGTATCACAAACGATTGTCAGTAAGGGAGGGGTATCATAACTGGTTAAAGGGGAAGAAGTATCACAAACGATTGTCAGTAAGGGGAGGGGTATCATAACTGGTTGAAGGGGAAGAAGTATCACAAACGATTGTCAGTAGGGAGAGGGTATCATAACTGGTTGAAGGGGAAGAAGTATCACAAACGATTGTCAGTAGGGAGAGGGTATCATAACTGGTTGAAGGGGAAGAAGTATCACAAACGATTGTCAGTAGGGAGAGGGTATCATAACTGGTTGAAGGGGAAGAAGTATCACACACGATTGTCAGTAGGGAGAGGGTATCATAACTGGTTGAAGGGGAAGAAGTATCACAAACGATTGTCAGTAAGGGGAGGGGTATCATAACTGGTTGAAGGGGAAGAAGTATCACAAACGATTGTCAGTAGGGAGAGGGTATCATAACTGGTTGAAGGGGAAGAAGTATCACACACGATTGTCAGTAGGGAGAGGGTATCATAACTGGTTGAAGGGGAAGAAGTATCACAAACGATTGTCAGTAGGGAGAGGGTATCATAACTGGTTGAAGGGGAAGAAGTATCACAAACGATTGTCAGTAGGGAGGGGCTATCATAACTGGTTGAAGGGGAAGAAGTATCACACACGATTGTCAGTAGGGAGAGGGTATCATAACTGGTTGAAGGGGAAGAAGTATCACACACGATTGTCAGTAGGGAGAGGGTATCATAACTGGTTGAAGGGGAAGAAGTATCACACACGATTGTCAGTAGGGAGAGGGTATCATAACTGGTTGAAGGGGAAGAAGTATCACACACGATTGTCAGTAGGGAGAGGGTATCATAACTGGTTGAAGGGGAAGAAGTATCACACACGATTGTCAGTAGGGAGAGGGTATCATAACTGGTTGAAGGGGAAGAAGTATCACACACGATTGTCAGTAGGGAGAGGGTATCATAACTGGTTGAAGGGGAAGAAGTATCACACACGATTGTCAGTAGGGAGAGGGTATCATAACTGGTTGAAGGGGAAGAAGTATCACACACGATTGTCAGTAGGGAGAGGGTATCATAACTGGTTGAAGGGGAAGAAGTATCACACACGATTGTCAGTAGGGAGAGGGTATCATAACTGGTTGAAGGGGAAGAAGTATCACAAACGATTGTCAGTAGGGAGAGGGTATCATAACTGGTTGAAGGGGAAGAAGTATCACAAACGATTGTCAGTTAGGGGAGGGGTATCATAACTGGTTGAAGGGGAAGAAGTATCACACACGATTGTCAGTAGGGAGAGGGTATCATAACTGGTTGAAGGGGAAGAAGTATCACACACGATTGTCAGTAGGGAGAGGGTATCATAACTGGTTGAAGGGGAAGAAGTATCACACACGATTGTCAGTAGGGAGAGGGTATCATAACTGGTTGAAGGGGAAGAAGTATCACACACGATTGTCAGTAGGGAGAGGGTATCATAACTGGTTGAAGGGGAAGAAGTATCACACACGATTGTCAGTAGGGAGAGGGTATCATAACTGGTTGAAGGGGAAGAAGTATCACACACGATTGTCAGTAGGGAGAGGGTATCATAACTGGTTGAAGGGGAAGAAGTATCACACACGATTGTCAGTAGGGAGAGGGTATCATAACTGGTTGAAGGGGAAGAAGTATCACACACGATTGTCAGTAGGGAGAGGGTATCATAACTGGTTGAAGGGGAAGAAGTATCACAAACGATTGTCAGTAGGGAGAGGGTATCATAACTGGTTGAAGGGGAAGAAGTATCACAAACGATTGTCAGTAGGGAGAGGGTATCATAACTGGTTGAAGGGGAAGAAGTATCACAAACGATTGTCAGTAGGGAGAGGGTATCATAACTGGTTGAAGGGGAAGAAGTATCACAAACGATTGTCAGTAGGGAGAGGGTATCATAACTGGTTGAAGGGGAAGAAGTATCACAAACGATTGTCAGTAGGGAGAGGGTATCATAACTGGTTGAAGGGGAAGAAGTATCACAAACGATTGTCAGTAGGGAGAGGGTATCATAACTGGTTGAAGGGGAAGAAGTATCACAAACGATTGTCAGTAGGGAGAGGGTATCATAACTGGTTGAAGGGGAAGAAGTATCACAAACGATTGTCAGTAGGGAGAGGGTATCATAACTGGTTGAAGGGGAAGAAGTATCACAAACGATTGTCAGTAGGGAGAGGGTATCATAACTGGTTGAAGGGGAAGAAGTATCACAAACGATTGTCAGTAGGGAGAGGGTATCATAACTGGTTGAAGGGGAAGAAGTATCACAAACGATTGTCAGTAGGGAGAGGGTATCATAACTGGTTGAAGGGGAAGAAGTATCACAAACGATTGTCAGTAGGGAGAGGGTATCATAACTGGTTGAAGGGGAAGAAGTATCACAAACGATTGTCAGTAGGGAGAGGGTATCATAACTGGTTGAAGGGGAAGAAGTATCACACACGATTGTCAGTAGGGAGAGGGTATCATAACTGGTTGAAGGGGAAGAAGTATCACAAACGATTGTCAGTAGGGAGAGGGTATCATAACTGGTTGAAGGGGAAGAAGTATCACACACGATTGTCAGTAGGGAGAGGGTATCATAACTGGTTGAAGGGGAAGAAGTATCACAAACGATTGTCAGTAGGGAGAGGGTATCATAACTGGTTGAAGGGGAAGAAGTATCACAAACGATTGTCAGTAGGGAGAGGGTATCATAACTGGTTGAAGGGGAAGAAGTATCACAAACGATTGTCAGTAGGGAGAGGGTATCATAACTGGTTGAAGGGGAAGAAGTATCACAAACGATTGTCAGTAGGGAGAGGGTATCATAACTGGTTGAAGGGGAAGAAGTATCACAAACGATTGTCAGTAAGGGGAGGGGTATCATAACTGGTTGAAGGGGAAGAAGTATCACAAACGATTGTCAGTAGGGAGAGGGTATCATAACTGGTTGAAGGGGAAGAAGTATCACAAACGATTGTCAGTAAGGAGAGGGTATCATAACTGGTTGAAGGGGAAGAAGTATCACAAACGATTGTCAGTAGGGAGAGGGTATCATAACTGGTTGAAGGGGAAGAAGTATCACAAACGATTGTCAGTTAGGGGAGGGGTATCATAACTGGTTGAAGGGGAAGAAGTATCACACACGATTGTCAGTAGGGAGAGGGTATCATAACTGGTTGAAGGGGAAGAAGTATCACACACGATTGTCAGTAGGGAGAGGGTATCATAACTGGTTGAAGGGGAAGAAGTATCACACACGATTGTCAGTAGGGAGAGGGTATCATAACTGGTTGAAGGGGAAGAAGTATCACACACGATTGTCAGTAGGGAGAGGGTATCATAACTGGTTGAAGGGGAAGAAGTATCACACACGATTGTCAGTAGGGAGAGGGTATCATAACTGGTTGAAGGGGAAGAAGTATCACACACGATTGTCAGTAGGGAGAGGGTATCATAACTGGTTGAAGGGGAAGAAGTATCACACACGATTGTCAGTAGGGAGAGGGTATCATAACTGGTTGAAGGGGAAGAAGTATCACACACGATTGTCAGTAGGGAGAGGGTATCATAACTGGTTGAAGGGGAAGAAGTATCACAAACGATTGTCAGTAGGGAGAGGGTATCATAACTGGTTGAAGGGGAAGAAGTATCACAAACGATTGTCAGTAGGGAGAGGGTATCATAACTGGTTGAAGGGGAAGAAGTATCACAAACGATTGTCAGTAGGGAGAGGGTATCATAACTGGTTGAAGGGGAAGAAGTATCACAAACGATTGTCAGTAGGGAGAGGGTATCATAACTGGTTGAAGGGGAAGAAGTATCACAAACGATTGTCAGTAGGGAGAGGGTATCATAACTGGTTGAAGGGGAAGAAGTATCACAAACGATTGTCAGTAGGGAGAGGGTATCATAACTGGTTGAAGGGGAAGAAGTATCACAAACGATTGTCAGTAGGGAGAGGGTATCATAACTGGTTGAAGGGGAAGAAGTATCACAAACGATTGTCAGTAGGGAGAGGGTATCATAACTGGTTGAAGGGGAAGAAGTATCACAAACGATTGTCAGTTAGGGGAGGGGTATCATAACTGGTTGAAGGGGAAGAAGTATCACACACGATTGTCAGTAGGGAGAGGGTATCATAACTGGTTGAAGGGGAAGAAGTATCACACACGATTGTCAGTAGGGAGAGGGTATCATAACTGGTTGAAGGGGAAGAAGTATCACACACGATTGTCAGTAGGGAGAGGGTATCATAACTGGTTGAAGGGGAAGAAGTATCACACACGATTGTCAGTAGGGAGAGGGTATCATAACTGGTTGAAGGGGAAGAAGTATCACACACGATTGTCAGTAGGGAGAGGGTATCATAACTGGTTGAAGGGGAAGAAGTATCACACACGATTGTCAGTAGGGAGAGGGTATCATAACTGGTTGAAGGGGAAGAAGTATCACACACGATTGTCAGTAGGGAGAGGGTATCATAACTGGTTGAAGGGGAAGAAGTATCACACACGATTGTCAGTAGGGAGAGGGTATCATAACTGGTTGAAGGGGAAGAAGTATCACAAACGATTGTCAGTAGGGAGAGGGTATCATAACTGGTTGAAGGGGAAGAAGTATCACACACGATTGTCAGTAGGGAGAGGGTATCATAACTGGTTGAAGGGGAAGAAGTATCACAAACGATTGTCAGTAGGGAGAGGGTATCATAACTGGTTGAAGGGGAAGAAGTATCACACACGATTGTCAGTAGGGAGAGGGTATCATAACTGGTTGAAGGGGAAGAAGTATCACAAACGATTGTCAGTAGGGAGAGGGTATCATAACTGGTTGAAGGGGAAGAAGTATCACACACGATTGTCAGTAGGGAGAGGGTATCATAACTGGTTGAAGGGGAAGAAGTATCACAAACGATTGTCAGTTAGGGAGGGGTATCATAACTGGTTAAAGGGGAAGAAGTATCACAAACGATTGTCAGTAAGGGGAGGGCTATCATAACTGGTTGAAGGGGAAGAAGTATCACAAACGATTGTCGGTAAGGGAAGGGGTATCATAACTGGTTAAAGGGAAAGAAGTATCACAAACGATTGTCAGTAAGGGAGGGGTATCATAACTGGTTAAAGGGGAAGAAGTATCACACACGATTGTCAGTAAGGGGAGGGGTATCATAACTGGTTGAAGGGGAGGAGGTATCACAAACGATTGTCAGTTAGGGAGGGGTATCATAACTGGTTGAAGGGGAAGAAGTATCACACACGATTGTCAGTAGGGAGAGGGTATCATAACTGGTTGAAGGGGAAGAAGTATCACCCACGATTGTCAGTAGGGAGAGGGTATCATAACTGGTTAAAGGGGGAGAGGTATCACAAACGATTGTCAGTAGGGGAGGGGTATCATAACTGGTTGAAGGGGAAGAAGTATCACAAACGATTGTCAGTAGGGAGAGGGTATCATAACTGGTTGAAGGGGAAGAAGTATCACCCACGATTGTCAGTAGGGAGAGGGTATCATAACTGGTTAAAGGGGAAGTGGTATCACACACGATTGTCAGTAGGGGGAGGGTATCATAACTGGTTGAAGGGGAAGTAGTATCACACACGATTGTCAGTAAGGGGAGGGTATCATAACTGGTTAAAGGGGAAGAAGTATCACAGACGATTGTCAGTAAGGGGAGGGTATCATAACTGGTTGAAGGGGAAGTAGTATCACAAACGATTGTCAGTAAGGGGAGGGTATCATAACTGGTTAAAGGGGAAGAAGTATCACAGACGATTGTCAGTAAGGGGAGGGTATCATAACTGGTTGAAGGGGAAGTAGTATCACAGACGATTACTGTTTAGAAGGCAGACTGAAAGAGAGAAGGAAGGGTCGCTAAAAATACAATGACAACACTATAATAAAGCTTGTTTTTAAGTCAGTCAATTGTATTTTAGTGAAATCGTGTAACATCAACGTTTTCTGACTGATTTAATAACCAACCCGTGCGTTAGCATTGCTATTAATAACTACCGCGTACGTTAATTTTATTATCATAGATCTCATTGCACATTAACTGAAATATCAGTAAATATAATCCACCTTTACGTTAATCTGTATTAGCAATAATCCATCCGTACCTTATTTACTCCCATTTTTCATTGAACTTTACCTTCCAAGATTGATATAAGCAGGCTTCCCCTACCTTGAGGATCTCTAACTAAACGCTTCTTTTTCTAACCTGTGGCTCTGTCGACAATTAGATAACATCATAATCACCATGAGAGTTGGGGAATCTCTGCTAAACCCTGGTGGTAAGGGATGATTATTTTTCTTCCGTCTTTAATACACGGAGAGTTTGAGAATTCTCTGCTAAACCCTGGTGGTAAGGGATGATTATTTTTATTCCGACTTTAATACACGGAGAGTTGGAGAATTCTCTGCTAAACCCTGGTGGTAAGGGATGATTATTTTTATTCCGACTTTAATACACGGAGAGTTGGAGAATTCTCTGCTAAACCCTGGTGGTAAGGGATGATTATTTTTATTCCGACTTTAATACACGGAGAGTTGGAGAATTCTCTGCTAAACCCTGGTGGTAAGGGATGATTATTTTTATTCCGACTTTAATACACGGAGAGTTGGAGAATTCTCTGCTAAACCCTGGTGGTAAGGGATGATTATTTTTATTCCGACTTTAATACACGGAGAGTTGGAGAATTCTCTGCTAAACCCTGGTGGTAAGGGATGATTATTTTTATTCCGACTTTAATACACGGAGAGTTGGAGAATTCTCTGCTAAACCCTGGTGGTAAGGGATGATTATTTTTATTCCGACTTTAATACACGGAGAGTTTGAGAATTCTCTGCTAAACCCTGGTGGTAAGGGATGATTATTTTTATTCCGACTTTAATACACGGAGAGTTTGAGAATTCTCTGCTAAACCCTGGTGGTAAGGGATGATTATTTTTATTCCGACTTTAATACACGGAGAGTTTGAGAATTCTCTGCTAAACCCTGGTGGTAAGGGATGATTATTTTTATTCCGACTTTAATACACGGAGAGTTTGAGAATTCTCTGCTAAACCCTGGTGGTAAGGGATGATTATTTTTATTCCGACTTTAATACACGGAGAGTTGGAGAATTCTCTGCTAAACCCTGGTGGTAGGGGATGATTATTTTTCTTCCGACTTTAATACACGGAGAGTTTGAGAATTCTCTGCTAAACCCTGGTGGTAAGGGATGATTATTTTTATTCCGACTTTAATACACGGAGAGTTGGAGAATTCTCTGCTAAACCCTGGTGGTAGGGGATGATTATTTTTCTTCCGACTTTAATACACGGAGAGTTGGAAAATTCTCTGCTAAACCCTGCTGGNGGATTCTCTGCTAAACCCTGGTGGTAAGGGATGATTATTTTTCTTCCGTTTTTAATACACGGAGAGTTGGAGAATTCTCTGCTAAACCCTGGTGGAAGGGGATGATCATTTTCTTCCGACTTTAATACACGGAGAGTTGGAAAATTCTCTGCTAAACCCTGCTGGTAGGGGGTGATTATTTTTCTTCCGTCTTTAATACACGGAGAGTTGGAAAATTCTCTGCTAAACCCTGCTGGTAGGGGGTGATTATTTTTCCTTCCGTCTTTAATACACGGAGAGTTGGAGAATTCTCTGCTAAACCCTGGTGGAAGGGGATGATTATTTTTCTTCCGTTTTTAATACACGGAGAGTTGGAGAATTCTTTCGTCTTATTTCAGTCACACCTTCAAGATAGCAGTCTTCTGGTTCTGTTCAGTAATCAGCAAGTCCTTTTGGATACCACTGGCATGTTTAATTCGCAATTGACCTCTCCCTTTGGACACTTCCTTGACAATTGACCTCTCCCTTTTGACACTTCCTTGACACCACCTAGGCTATATTTTAGCCAACCATCAGATAAAGGTAGTCTAAAAATGTACATGCCGTGACTATCTTTGATTGCGATTGGTTCGAAAAACAGCAATAGTTGGTAAAGGACCAGGAGAAATCAGCAAAATAGAAAATTGTGAAGAAGAACATGTTTTGGCCAATGAAAGGCCAAGGCAGAAATCTTTGATTTCAAATGAGTTAAAAGCCCATAAGAGGGTCATTGGCACTATTTTTGCTAATTTTCTAAAATCATTAAACCTAGAGACCCCCCCCCCCCCCCCCCCCCCCCCNATACTTCACCTTTATCATTTTGTTCAATTGGCCTATTGATGTTTCATAATAAAATTGGTTCAAATCCATTGATCAGTTCTATAGTTGTCTGTTGAACATTTGTACCTTTATCCTCTGCACTTTGGGAGGCACACTCTTCATTTAAAAAACAATGAGTCCTGTTTACCAGGTGATGCATCAGACTAAATATGGTTCAAATCTCATCACCTATTATAGAAATAAGAAATAATCTTTTGAGATTTTATCTCAATCTCCCCTACTGAACCTCATCCTTTGCCCCAAGGGAGGCCAACATCTTGACAGTGATGTTTCAGACCAAAATGTTCATTTATAAAACATGGAGTCCCCCTTGGCCTGGTGATGTTTCAAACTATTTTTTGTCAAAATCTGACCAGGTGTTCAGAAGGAATAAGCTTTTAAAGGAAGATGTTGACAGACAGAGGCCTCACATAGTATAAGTTCAAAAGTCCCTCCAGTCTAAGTAAGCTAAAAAGCACACTGAAACAGAATTCTATTTACTTTTGTTTTATTATTGAAAATAGAAAATGAATTAACTAAAAAACAATTATGATGAAAATATTTGTTGCGACATATTTTTGAGCATTGTAAAAAAAAACAATAGTTTTTAAATGTAAGACACAATTGAAACTATCACATTAATCACATCACTATGTTTGTTAATGACAAACTATCCATACACATTTAACATTTTGATCATTAGACTTTTGTGTTCATATTTTCTTGATTTACTAACACACTCAACAACTATAAATAAATTCCACAAAGTGTACATGTACCTAAATGTTAACAGGACCATGCAATTCCATTCTGTTGCAAATGTGTTGATTTGATTAAATGGATAGTGTAACAAGTGGATTAGTGGTGGCTGGTTTAATCACGGTCTATTGTTAAACCGGGTCTATTGTTAAACTGTGTCTGTCAGTCCATCACTCATAAACGAAATCAATAAAACAAGTTAATGGTGGTACGTCTATCTATATATTGTTAGCTTGCATCTAGGTGTAAGTTCAGTACACTTCAATTTGTTCAGTTAAGTACTGTGTTCCTAGGTTTTATGTCTGGTCATAGTTTAAAACAAGGAATGGTTTATAACAGCTAGCATTTCTTAATTGTTGGGTGTATGATACAGTAATGTATAAATAATAATCTGTAACAGAAATCTACATCAGTATCACAGTCCATTCCAGTCTGACAGGCTAAAATGTCATCTTACCAGTGACTTATACTTGGTTCAAATGGTTGTAACACATTCCATATAAGTAAAATATGTACTTCAATGATTGAAAATGACCAGCAAAATACAATCCTAAAGTTCTCTAATCTGAACCCGAGGGACACAGGTCTGATGTTCATACTGTGGATATTACATGTACATATTCTTAAAATATATTCTGTGAAAATCAATGATAACAAAAATGCCTTATGGTTATATGGTTTAAAGTCTTTCAATATTTACAATATAATATAGCTTAACATTTAAAATAAACACTTAATGTTTCTAAATAATATTGCAAATAAATAGGAATATAACAGAAAAATAAACTATGGTAAGTGTAAGAGTAATAAATGTGACATTGTTAAGGTTTAGATATTGGTGGGTAACTTATGCAATACCTGTACATTGTATTACTAAAGATACAAACTAATTTACATATACAGATGTACGTAACAGGTTTGAATGTAATACAGATCTTTTGTTCTGCTACAAAACATAGCTAAAAATACAACAAAGTCGAGCCCCGTAGTGGTAAACACGGCTATCGGGTAGCGATAATTACCTACCATGTTTCTATCTATAAAAAATCCTATTTCATAAAAAATGTCTTTAATGTTAGAACTCAAAAGGTCACATTTTTACAAAAAACATCAATGTCTTAGAGAACAGCTTCGAAAAATCAATTTGACTGATAGATTTGAGTAGCAAATATTACTCTTAGAAACAAGACCTGACTTAGTTTTGACAGACAAAAGTAGATCCTGGTCGATCAGGTCTTTAAGGATTGTAATATAAACATAAGCTAAACAGGGAAATCAAAGGTGAAGGTTGATTTAGGATGAAATAGAAATTACAATTATCCGTTTCATTTATGACGGTAGTTCGCAGATTCTTTCAGGGAGTGGGTTTTGTATAAAGATGAAGGGATAAGAAAATACAAGTACTACAAATATAACAAACTTATAATGCAGGTCACATTGTAGCATAAATATTATATATTTTAGGTCAACATTAATAATATTGTATCACATTAGTTACATCATAAATACTTATTCTATCATATCAGTTACATTATAATAACATATTATATCACATCAGCTACATTATAATAACATATTATATCACATCAGTTACATTATAATAACATACTATATCACATCAGTTACATTATAATAACATATTATATCACATCAGTTATGTTATAATAACATATTATATCACATCAGTTACATTATAACAACATACATGTACTGTATCACATCAGTTACATCATAAATACATATTCTATCACATAAGTTACATTATAATAACATATTGTATCACATCAATTACATTATTATTGCATAAGTAACATTAGTTTTGTATCACATCAGTTCAATTTGATAAGCACAAAGAGGTCAGAAAAGGTATAAATATTACAGTATTATTGCTTTTATTAAATACCTATAGCTATTATTTATAACAATGTACATTGTATCATGTTTTCAGCAAAAACATAACTTATTATAACCTTGTAATGATGTTCACTTTGCTTCCCTAAAACTTGAACCCAACAACAAAGGCAGACAAAACAATGTTGAGGACTGACTAATGTTGTCATGTTATACAGTACCAACACGTACAACTCTGTTAAATGTTTGAAACCCATTCTACTTTCAATATGTAGATTTGATCAGTGGAAAACATCCCTCAAATGATCTGGTTACTGAGATATATACGTACAGTACTGTATTACCAATGTGAAATACAGGACCTGGTATTGCAGGGTCTGTAACTGGCTGTAACACTATAGTATGATTCACCAAGTATGTAATAAATACTGCTCTTAACCAACACCTTTAGTACAGCAGTCCAGAAAACCAGGAAGTGTAAGTATGTGTTTATCCTATGTTCCGAACATAGGAATGTTGGCAAAAGATCAGTTTAAATTAATTTCTTTGCCCAAATAATACAGTATGTATCAGTTTATTCCCCAACGACTTCCAGGAGCATCTGTTTGTAATCGCCCTTACATTCCGATCGGATCAGCTGAGAGAGATTCTTCTTGTATCGATCCTGTAGCCTCGCTTTGATGTCTCCTAGGTCCTTCTGTCAACACAAAAGTTATTTGTTACTGGTTTATAGAAACTTGGTAAACATTTAGTCAAGCTAGATATAAATTCTCAAGATCCAACAATATGTACCAGGAAGATTTTTGCCTGCAGAGTTTCAATTCTAACCAATTTAAAAGTAAAAATCAATCTACAGCCATTCTTTAATAATTAGATATAAAAGATCTCACAGTAATAATAAAACATTTTGAAAAACACAAAAATCAAATGTTGATATTAGGAGAGTGGGCGAGGAGAATATGAAAAACTTAGGTAGGGAGGGAATTATCAAATCAATAACAGAAGATATATATTAACACCTGTTAAGAGAAACTAATGTGCCATTAATTAATGTAAAGAGTAAAATTGAGTGTGTAGTATAACAGCCCTTTTAAGTAAAGGTTAGTGTGTAGTATAACAGCCCTTTTAAGTAAAGGTGAGTGTGTAAGTATAACAGCCCTTTTAAGTAAAGGTAATTGTGTAGTATAACAGTCATTTTAAGTAAAGGTGAGTGTGTAGTATAACTGCCCTTTTAAGTAAAGGTAATTGTGTAGTATAACAGCCCTTTTAAGTAAAGGTGAGTGTGTAGTATAACAGCCCCTTTAAGTAAAGGTGAGTGTGCAGTATAACAGCCCTTTTCAGGGAGGACACTGTTTGTTTGGGGATTTAATCCCTGGGCCTCCAAACCCTGGTAATTCTCAACAATGCATGTGTATCCTTCCGTGAACTATACACTTGTATATACTCTCAGACTACAGACAAATATACAGACAGTTGACTGATGACAAAGTCAAGTAAACAGTAAATGGATTATACAGACAGTTGGCTGATGACAAAGTCAAGTAAACAGTAAATGGATTACACTACTAATAGTTCTCTTGAACCTTAAATGTCAACTCAGCAAAATGATCTGTCCAGAAAAAAAACCGTTTGAATTTAAAGTTCATGTCCAAAAAAAAATGAAGTGGGAGAGAATAATATAGATCTACATGGGAAGTTCACACTAGAAAGCATCTTGACATTTTGGTAACATTATCACGAGTTCATAATAACAATCTTGCTACATAAAGCCTTGCTTAATTTAACAACAAGTTTCAACCTCTTATTTCCCGCTCTGACCCTTAATTAAGTTCCCTTTCAGCATTGAAATAAAAGCGTTGTTGCAATGTGATAGGTATCTGGTTGGTGTAGTAAATTACCTCTGAGCGCGACACAGTCATTCTAATGAGCATATTGTCATTGACACCCATACTGCTGAAACAGGAATTTAACTTCTCTGCATAGAAATCATGCGGGTCCTGTACTGCCATGGCTGAAAAAAAACACATTTCACAGTTGAAAATGTCCTAAACAGTAATTCACAATCAGGTAACAAAGCCATCACAAAAGATGTTATGAATACTGAATCTGTTAATTCAAATAGTAAATCAAATTCAAATTATTTATGCAAAAACATGTAACAGAAATGCTACAAAGATTGAGGTGTGACACCTAAATCTGTGATAGTTATGGCCCTTACCCAGAGCTATGTATCCATCCTCATCTTCACCCAAGCCTGCTGTGATCAGTCCAGCGTAAATGTCCTGTCCTGCTAACTGTCAACAGAAAATTCCATATTCAACTTTTATAAACAAAAGTGGATGGCCTCAATTATTGAATATTTGGTATCTTGCATCATGTCATAATAAGGATCGAAATATTGAAAAATGTTGGGAAGATTTTTCTTAAAAGATTTGACCCTCTACATATATATGATAATGCTATCACATTAAATGTCAGTAGAAGTTTAAATAAGATGGTGTACAGCGTTTTGCCTCAAAGGAGCACATACTGTATCCATAAACACTGACCATTTACTCAGTCCCAGTATTAATTATGTGTAAGTGTTCATTGATCATTTACTCAGTCCCAGTATTAATTATGTGTAAGTGTTCGTTGACCATTTACTCAGTCCCAGTATTAATTCTGTGTAAGTGTTCATTGTCATTGGCTATTTACTCAGTCCCAGTATTAATTCTGTGTAAGTGTTCATTGACCATTTACTCAGTCCCAGTATTAATTAGGTGTAAGTGTTCGTTGACCATTTACTCAGTCCCAGTATTAATTCTGTGTAAGTGTTCAATGACCATTTACTCAATCCCAGTATTAATTATGTGTAAGTGTTCATTGTCATTGAACATTTACTCAGTCCCAGTATTAATTATGTGTAAGTGTTTCATTGACCATTTACTCAGTCCCAGTATTAATTATGTGTAAGTGTTCATTGTCATTGAACATTTACTCAGTCCCAGTATTAATTATGTGTAAGTGTTTCATTGACCATTTACTCAGTCCCAGTATTAATTATGTGTAAGTGTTTCATTGACCATTTACTCAGTCCCAGTATTAATTCTGTGTAAGTGTTCATTGTCATTGGCTATTTACTCAGTCCCAGTATTAATTCTGTGTAAGTGTTCACTAACCTTTTACTCAGTCCCAGTATTAATTATGTGTAAGTGTTTCATTGACCATTTACTCAGTCCCAGTATTAATTAGGTGTAAGTGTTCGTTGACCATTTACTCAGTCCCAGTATTAATTCTGTGTAAGTGTTCATTGTAATTGACTATTTACTCAGTCCCAGTATTAATTCTGCGTAAGTGTTCACTAACCATTTACTCAGTCCCAGTATTAATTATGTGTAAGTGTTCGTTGACCATTTACTCAGTCCCAGTATTAATTCTGTGTAAGTGTTCATTGACCATTTACTCAGTCCAAGTATGAATTATGTGTAAGTGTTCATTGGCATTGACCATTTACTCAGTCCCAGTATTAATTAGGTGTAAGTGTTCGTTGACCATTTACTCAGTCCCAGTATTAATTCTGTGTAAGTGTTCATTGACATTGACTATTTACTCAGTCCCAGTATTAATTCTGCGTAAGTGTTCACTAACCATTTACTCAGTCCCAGTATTAATTATGTGTAAGTGTTTCATTGACCATTTACTCAGTCCCAGTATTAATTCTGTGTAAGTGTTCAATGACCATTTACTCAATCCCAGTATTAATTATGTGTAAGTGTTCATTGATCATTTACTCAGTCCCAGTATTAATTATGTGTAAGTGTTTCATTGACCATTTACTCAGTCCCAGTATTAATTCTGTGTAAGTGTTCACTAACCATTTACTCAGTCCCAGTATTAATTATGTGTAAGTGTTCATTGTCATTGACCATTTACTCAATCCCAGTAATAATTCTGTGTAAGTGTTCATTGACCATTTACTCAGTGCCAGTATTAATTATGTGTAAGTGTTCGTTGACCATTTACTCAGTCCCAGTATTAATTCTGTGTAAGTGTTCATTGACATTGACTATTTACTCAGTCCCAGTATTAATTCTGTGTAAGTGTTCACTAACCTTTTACTCAGTCCCAGTATTAATTATGTGTAAGTGTTCATTGTCATTGAACATTTACTCAGTCCCAGTATTAATTATGTGTAAGTGTTTCATTGACCATTTACTCAGTCCCAGTATTAATTCTGTGTAAGTGTTCATTGTCATTGACTATTTACTCAGTCCCAGTATTAATTCTGTGTAAGTGTTCACTAACCATTTACTCAGTCCCAGTATTAATTATGTGTAAGTGTTCATTGATCATTTACTCAGTCCCAGTATTAATTCTGTGTAAGTGTTCATTGTAATTGACTATTTACTCAGTCCCAGTATTAATTATGTGTAAGTGTTCATTGACCATTTGCTCAGTTCCAGTATTAATTATGTGTAAGTGTTCATTGATCATTTACTCAGTCCCAGTATTAATTCTGTGTAAGTGTTCATTGTCATTGACCATTTACTCAATCCCAGTAATAATTCTGTGTAAGTGTTCATTGACCATTTACTCAGTTCCAGTATTAATTATGTGTAAGTGTTCATTGACCATTTACTCAGTTCCAGTATTAATTATGTGTAAGTGTTTATTGACCATTTACTCAGTCCAAGTAATTATGTGTAAGTCTTCATTGACCATTTACTCAATGCCAGTAATAATTCTGTGTAAGCGTTCATTGACCATTTACTCAATGCCAGTAATAATTCTGTGTAAGTGTTCATTGGCCATTTACTCAGTTCCAGTATAAATTATGTGTAAGTGTTCACTGACCATTTACTCAGTCCCAGTATAAATTATGTGAAAGTGTTCATTGACCTTTTACTCAGTTCCAGTATTAATTATGTGTAAGTGTTTATTGACCATTTACTCAGTCCAAGTAATTCTGTGTAAGTGTTCATTGGCCATTTACTCAGTTCCAGTATAAATTATGTGTAAGTGTTCATTGACGATTTACTCAGTCCCAGTATAAATTATGTGAAAGTGTTCATTGATCATTTACTCAGTCCCAGTATAAATTATGTGAAAGTGTTCATTGATCATTTACTCAGTCCCAGTATTGATTCTGTGTAAGTGTTCATTGTCATTGACCATTCACCCAATCCCAGTAATAATTCTGTTTAAGTGTTCATTGACCATTTTCTCAATCCCAGTAATAATTCTGTTTAAGTGTTCATTGACCATTTGCTCAGTCCCAGTATTAATTATGAGTAAGTGTTCATTGACCATTTACTCAATGCCAGTAATAATTCTGTGTAAGCGTTCATTGACCATTTACTCGGTTCCAGTATTAATTATGTGTAAGTGTTCACTGACCATTTACTCAGTCCCAGAATTAATTCTGTGTAAGTGTTCATTGACCATTTACTCAGTCCCAGTATTAATTATGTGTCAGTGTTCAGACATGTATCTGTATTAACAGAACAACAATGATCCAGACTTACTTTTTGATATTCCTGGAATGTTGCTTTCACCTGAGCGTGGCTGGATTTGACCATTAGGTCAACGTAAGTTTTATCCTTAGGATGGACTGCCTTACCGTCCTGAAAGGACAATAATTTAATTTTTGTATTCAAAATAATACTGCATTAAAGAAACATGTCATACAGATGTATACAATGAAAATCTGAAAGGCCATATGCCCTGAATATGTATTTTTTTTTCTCAATATAAATAATACAACATTCTAGATTTTTTTTTACATTATCCAAAATATATATAAACTCTAGCAGTTTCTTTTAGATGTATAAATAATTTGAAGCAGACTGTGACTAATTCGTACATACAATTTGTAATTTGAAGCAGAATGTGACTAACCCGTACATATAATTTGTAATTTGAAGCAGACTGTGACTAACCCGTACATATAATTTGTAATTTGAAGCAGACTGTGACTAACCCGTACATATAATATGTAATTTGGACCAGACTGTGACTAATTATATATATAACCCATACTTTTAATTTGTAATTTGAAGCAGACTGTGACTTACCCTTGTAATTTGAAGCAGACTGTGACTAACCCGTACATATAATTTGTAATTTGAAGCAGACTGTGACTAACCCGTACATATAATTTGTAATTTGAAGCAGACTGTGACTAATTATATATATAACCCGTACATATAATTTGTAATTTGAAGCAGACTGTGACTAACCCGGAGTAACATGTTTGCGTCCTGTTTTGCCTGTGCCTGGTTGACCGGTCCAGTCTCCCTATCACCTGACCATACCGCCACCAACATATCTGCGAAGTCTGAGCCGCTATCCTCCTTTCTGATTTCACTCTCCACATCAGCCTTGTAAGCTGTCAATCACAACATATTCATCTGTAACTTGAAAACTATAAATGACCTTGTCTAAAGTTGTGAATCAGATTCCAGGTCATCTTCGCCTTGACGACTGAAATACTATGCAAGCAGGTCTAAAGCTGTAATGTCAGGATCTACATTAGCCAAACAGAATTGAGGAGGTACGGTAACTACATTAAAAGTACAACAATCAATAAGGTTTTTTCAATTGGGTCAAAATGTAGTTTTTGTTGGGAATACATTAGACTAGTTTAATAAGCATTGATCCTGCTAGTCTTCAAACTGAACTTGAGCATCGAACACAAGCATCATGCATGTGCTAAACTTATATTTCAGAAACTATTGACAGGCTGATCTGTTGTTTTGAATCTAGTCCCATTATTGTCATAATGCAAGCAAACCTCAAGTTTGCTTATTTCCCATTGATACTGAGAGAAAACATTGTCAGAAGCATGCCAGCCAATCAGAATAAAGGAATCGTATCACCGGGTACAATAATGTAGCCTAATTAAATATGTCATTTTTTTGCTCATCTCCAAACTTAACTTTGTTAGGCAAGCATACATTGTTTAGTTGAATTACATGAATATAAAGGGAATTTATTGTCCAGAAAGTGTGACAGATGGACAAACTAAAAACAGTACTGAGCAGTGTTTGAAAAAAACACCCATTAACAAAACAGAAACCGTATATATTTGACCGCATCTAAATCCATCAACTAATTATATATAATGCACCAGTAGTGTATGTTTGCAACCATATATAGTATGGGAAGTAATTCCTTTTCAGTTGATTTGGGCATGTAGAGTAGAAAAGTAAATCAAGGAAAGCACACTGAAAGATAGGACACTGATAATGTAAGAAAAGCTGCAGTGGTACATATAATACTTTTCTGTTCAGAGCATAAAAGTAAAAACACAGCAGAAAGTGACCATCAAAAGTCCCACACTGACATCAATACGCTTCAACAAAGCTTATACAAAACGGTATACAGATTTGTCTACAAAACAATACTACTTAAAGCAAACAGGAGAACAGACAAACAGGCAAAAGACAGACATGCAGACAGTTGCATGTGGACAGACAAGCAGACAGGTGGATTAATAGACAGGAGAATAGACAAACAGGCATGTGGACAGACACACAGACATGATGACAGACAAATAGACAGGAAGATAAACAGACAGGAGAATAGACAAACAGGCAAAAGACAGACAAGCAGACAGGTGGATTAATAGACAGGAGAATAGACAAACAGGCATGTGGACAGACACACAGACATGATGACAGACAAATAGACAGGAAGATAAACAGACAGGAGAATAGACAAGCATGCATGTGGACAGACAGAATGACAAACAGACAGGAGGATCAATAGACAGGAGAATAGGCAAACATGCATGTGGACAGACAGAATGACAAACAGACAGGAAGATAAACAGACAGGAGAATAGGCAAACATGCATGTGGACAGACAGAATGACAAACAGACAGGAAGATAAACAGACAGGAGAATAGGCAAACATGCATGTGGACAGACAGAATGACAAACAGACAGGAAGATAAACAGACAGGAGAATAGGCAAACATGCATGTGGACAGACAGAATGACAAACAGACAGGAAGATAAACAGACAGGAGAATAGGCAAACATGCATGTGGACAGACAGAATGACAAACAGACAGGAAGATAAACAGACAGGAGAATAGGCAAACATGCATGTGGACAGACAGATTGACAAACAGACAGGAGGATAAACAGACAGGAGAATAGACAAACAGGCATGTGGACAGACAGAACTTACAAACAGACAGGAAGATAAACACACAGGAGAATAGGCAAACATGCATGTGGACAGACAGAACTTACAAACAGACAATGTGGCATGTAGACGGACAGACAGGATGATAGACAGACAGGAGAACAGACAATGTGGCATCTGGACTGTCACACAGACGGGAGAACAAGAAAACAGGCATAAGGACAAACAGGCAGGACATATCAAAAACAGGAGAACAGACAGACAGACAAAACAAAGGATCAGGACAGACAGACAAAACAAAGGATCAGGACAGACAGACAAAACAAAGCATCAGGACAGACAAATACACATAGCACCACTTCTGAGGATCAGGACAGACAAACACACATAGCACCACTTCTGAGAGATTATGAGCACAGTAGGACTAGAGCAGATATGATACCCTGCCTGGATTCTATAAATCTGAGCTGGTTGAAGGCAATGAGGTTGTTTCTTTCAAGTCTTGTCACTGAAGAGCCAAGATAAATGACACTTCACTAATGAACACATCATAGTCTGAGAATAGCAATGTCTTAACACAAAACTCATGAATAAATTATTGGTCAATCAAGATGAGGAGTCAAAATATAGGAAATTGGTGCTAAAATGCTGTTTTATTGTCAACATACAGATAGAAAACGGGACAATATCCTATGCACTCATTATATACTCTTGTCACAGTGATGTTTCCTTATCACACAGGTTGTCAGCCAGACAATATGTCCCTATGTCGTTGTTCACACTGCTTGTCAGCCAGACAATATGTCCTTATGTCGTTGTTCACACAGGTTGTTAGCCAGACAATATGTCCTTACGTCGTTGTTCACACAGCTTGGCAGCCAGACAATATGTCCTTATGTCGTTGTTCACCCAGCTTGTCAGCCAGACAATATGTCCTTATGTCGTTGTTCACACAGCTTGTCAGCCAGACAATATGTCCTTATGTCGGTGTTCACACAGCTTGTCAGCCAGACAATATGTCCTTATGTCGTTGTTCACACTGCCATGCATACACTAACTCACTTACAACAGATACAAACAAATTAGCTTTTATCCAATTCTTTTCTGGTCACAATGTGGGGACACTTGCGAAGTTGAAGTACATGTATACCATCGAGGTTTTTCATACCATTTCATGCAAAATTCAATGTTCAGTCCCCAATGTATTAGGGATCAACCATGGTGACCAATTTCCTGAAGCCTTCAAAGAGATTTTTGTTTCATGAAAAATCCTGAAATATATACTTTATTACTGAAAAGTGTTTTGACTAAATATTCCTTCAATTGTCAGCCATTTCCAGAGCACAGATATGCTTATTACAAATGTGTTGTAAGTAACCACTGCAAGGATGCGCTGGGCACAATAAATTAAAAATGCTTGTCCGTACCTCCCCTGGTCTATTTTTAGTCAGTGATCGTGACCTTAAACAATTTTTTTAAACCCCTTTTGCATATGACAGTGTATCCCCATGTTGAATTTCAAAAAAGATAAGTCTCAAGCTTTCTGAGAATATCTCTGCATTTATTATACAGTTAAAGTATGGGATTGAGGGATATAGCAAGTTTCTTGTGTCCCGAGACCAGGTCTCTTTCCCGAGGCGAAGCCGAGTGAAATGGGCATGGTCAAGGGACACCAGAAACTTGCTATATCCCTCAACCCCATACTTTAACCATTTTATTATACCGATACACACTTAAGAGATAGTTTTAACTAGGCAATATTTGTAAACCCTAAGCTGTATAGCTTCACGTCCCAACTACCCTTTTGATGGCAATGGAGCCGAATGCTTCCGAGTTCGGTAGCAAGCCTCGCCCACCTCGCGCTGCGCTTCCGAGTTCGGTAACAAGCTCCGCCCACCTCACGCCTGATTGGCTCGGCGGAAACACTCGAGTGTAGGTGTGTTTTAGTTCCCAGACTAACACACAGGACTAAAACACAGTCACGCAAAAGTGGGGATATATTCGATCTAACTAATTACTTTTATATAGAGTAAATAAAGCAGAGGTATTATACAGTTAAAGTATGGGGTTGAGGGATATAGCAAATTTCTGGTGTCCCGAGACCAGGTCTATTTCCCGAGGCAAAGCCGAGGGAAATAGGCATGGTCAAGGGACACCAGAAACTTGCTAACATCCCTCAACCCCATACTTTAACCGTTTTATTATACCGATACACATACACTGCAGAGACAGTTTTAACTAGAAATTATTTGTAAACCATAAGCTGTAGATCACAATGGAACCAAAAATGCTTCCAAGTTCGGTAGCAAGCTCCGCCCACCTCGCGCGTCGGTTCCGAGTTCGGGAACAAGCTCCGCCCACCTCTTGCCTGATTGGCTCAGCGGAAACACCCGAGTGTAGGTGTGTTTTAGTTCCCAGACTAACACACATGACTAAAACACAGTCAGGCAAAAGTGGGGATATATTCGATTTAACCAATAACTTTTATATAGAGTAAATAAAGTAGAGGTATAATAAAATAATATAAGACACCTGCACCTGATGCAGGGCTTTACAAAAAGCAGCCCCCAATACCAAATTCTACCAATTAAACTCTGTTGGCAATTAACCTTGTTATAAAGTGTCATGATAATTTGTTCATAATTACTCAATATATTCAGCACATTGTGTGTGAAAATCTTATATGGGCCACAAATCCAAAAAATTAAGGTCAGATAAAAGTTGTAATCAAACTTTTCCTAGATTTCTTAGTAATTAATTTTTGAAGAGGTTTGGAAAAATCCTTTCGTGAAATTACTAAATATTACTTTGAGTTGGCAATGTACACAAAATTCCTTCAAAGGCAAAAATTCCAAAAACTATGGTCAAATAATAGCAGTCATAGTAATTTGACTTCTTACTGTATAAAGTTTGAAGTTAATCCTTACCAGTAATTACTCAAAATATTCAATGTATAATGTATGTCTGCCAGAATACTGTATGCATACCCGGATACTATATACCAGCCCTGATACTGTATGTCTGCACGGATACGGTATGTCTACCCAAATACTGTATGCATACCCGGATACTATCTACCAACCCTGATACTGTATACCAGCCCTGATACTGTATGTCTGTACGGATACGGTATGTCTGCCCAAATACTGTATGCATACCCGGATACTATATACCAACCCTGATACTGTATGCCAGCCCGTATACTGTATGTCTGCACGGATACGGTATGTCTGCACGTATACTGTATAACAGCCCAGATACTGTGCTCCTGCCCGGATACTTTATGCCAGCCAGTATATTGTATGCCAGCCCGTATACTGTATGTCTCTCCGGATACTGTTTGCCTGCCCGGATACTCAAAATCTGTTATACAGTATCAGTACATACTGTATGCCAGCCTGGTTACTGTATGCCAGCCCGGATACTGTATGTCTGCATGAATACTGTATAACAGCCTGGATACTGATACTATATACCAACCCTGATATTGTATACCAGCCCTGATACTGTATGTCTACATGAATACGGTATGTCTGCCAAAATACTGTATGCATCCCCGGATACTATATACCAACCCTGATACTGTATGCCAGCCCGGATACTGTATGTCTGCACGGATACGGTATGTCTACCCAAATACTGTATGCATACCCGGATACTATATACCAACCCTGATACTGTATGCCAGCCCGGATACTGTATGTCTGCACGGATACGGTATGTCTGCACTTATACTGTATAACAGCCCAGATACTGTGCGCCTGCCCGGATACTTTATGCCAGCCCATATATTGTATGCCAGCCCGTATATTGTATGTCTCTCCGGATACTGTATGCCTGCCCGGATACTCAAAATCTGTTATACAGTATCAGTACATACTGTATGCCAGCCTGGTTACCGTATGCCAGCCTGGATACTGTATGTCTGCATGAATACTGTATAACAGCCTGGATACTGTATAACGGCCTGGATACTGTATGCCAGCCCGGATTCTGTATGTCTGCATGAATACTGTATAACAGACCGGATACTGTATAACGGCCTGGTTACTGTATGCCAGCCCAGATACTGTATGTCTGCACGGATACTTATAACAGCCTCGATACTGTATGTCTGCCTGAATAATGTATATCGATCTGCACAGATACTGTATGCCTACCCGAATGCCCATCCACTCATGTGAAAACATATTACAACCCCCATTTAATGGGCATATAAAATTACAGTAAAGTTCATTGAAGGAAAGCTTAATAGAAATCTGGTTATGTCAGGGACAGTGATGTGATTTCATTGAAGGAAAGCTTAATAGAAATCTGGTTATGTCAGGGACAGTGATGTGATTTATAGGTAATGAAAATTGAGCCCTACTTGATTAAACACAATCTAATAGATGTTATTGACCACACAACATTCCCTTCCATCATCAGACCTCTGACGGTCGTAAGGCTAGGACAATAAACACGACAGTGATTCATCGCATGGACAAGTCTGTTTCGTGATCACAAAACAACAACCTTTCTATCTCAATTTGTCTGTGTATGCTGAAGACAAATAATTATGGGTCTTAAGTCTTTCAACTTATAGCTACAAATTACATACAGTTTTGGCTGAGTTCCCCACACAATAAAGGAGCTCCCGCTTTGTGAGAGAAATCATAGACACGTCCCTTGGGTAAAACACAAACCTTAAAAACAATGATTTTCTATGGCTGTTAAAAATATTTTCCTTTCTTTTCTGAATTTCAGAGAGAAAAAAATATATGTAACCAACCTTTTTTGTATTGATCAGCTATTGCCTTCTTTTCCTGAAAGTATAAATAAAACATCATGGTTTGTAATTTTTACCAGATAGATGTCTTACCAAACACATTAAAATCTGCATCCATCAATATACGCCCACTTTATTTGTTAAAGATATGTTTTTGTTTTGTATTTGTAAATTATATGATAGTGGTAAACCGTTATATCGCCAACTTAAAGGTAACTTAGTGTCAGTGTAACCACATGTATCTAATGTTGTACCAACACCCATCCCCAGGAGAGAAGCTCCGAGCGTAGACAAATATAAAAGGCTCCAGGGCCAAATCTAAACATCTATTTCAAGCCGACATATCCAGATTGAATTTTCAAGGACAAACAGTTATTTGAAATAGTGATGTGGGTTGTCCTCTGGCTGGCTGAGTTCTATATATACATATACCTATTATGCCACTGTCATAATCAATTACCAGGTAATACTGCTTCAATGCAGAATATATAGAAGTAAAACATGCAGCAGCGTACTTGCCATTTTTTTTAAAAAATTTCCATGGGGGAGACTCTGCATACTTGATATTAAAACAAATAATAGGTGTGTATACACCCCCTAGAAACAAATAATAGGTGTGTATACACCCCCTAGAGACAGAATAATAGGTGTGTATACACCCCCTAGAGACAAATAATAGGTGTGTATACACCCCCTAGAGAAAAATAATAGGTGTGTATACACCCCCTAGAGACAGAATAATAGGTGTGTATACACCCCCTAGAGACAAATAATAGGTGTGTATACACCCCCTAGAGACAAATAATAGGTGTGTATACACCCCCTAGAGACAGAATAATAGGTGTGTATACACCCCCTAGAGACAAATAATAGGTGTGTATACACCCCCTAGAGAACGAATAATAGGTGTGTATACACCCCCTAGAGACAGAATAATAGGTGTGTATACACCCCCTAGAGACAAATAATAGGTGTGTATACACCCCCTAGAGACAAATAATAGGTGTGTATACACCCCCTAGAGACAGAATAATAGGTGTGTATACACCCCCTAGAGACAAATAATAGGTGTGTATACACCCCCTAGAGACAAATAATAGGTGTGTATACACCCCCTAGAGACAGAATAATAGGTGTGTATACACCCCCTAGAGACAAATAATAGGTGTGTATACACCCCCTAGAGACAGAATAATAGGTGTGTATACACCCCCTAGAGACAAATAATAGGTGTGTATACACCCCCTAGAGACAGAATAATAGGTGTGTATACACCCCCTAGAGACAAATAATAGGTGTGTATACACCCCCTAGAGACAGAATAATAGGTGTGTATACACCCCCTAGAGACAGAATAATAGGTGTGTATACACCCCCTAGAGACAAATAATAGGTGTGTATACACCCCCTAGAGACAGAATAATAGGTGTGTATACACCCCCTAGAGACAGAATAATAGGTGTGTATACACCCCCTAGAGACAAATAATAGGTGTGTATACACCCCCTAGAGACAGAATAATAGGTGTGTATACACCCCCTAGAGACAGAATAATAGGTGTGTATACACCCCCTAGAGACAAATAATAGGTGTGTATACACCCCCTAGAGACAGAATAATAGGTGTGTATACACCCCCTAGAGACAGAATAATAGGTGTGTATACACCCCCTAGAGACAAATAATAGGTGTGTATACACCCCCTAGAGACAGAATAATAGGTGTGTATACACCCCCTAGAGACAGAATAATAGGTGTGTATACACCCCCTAGAGACAAATAATAGGTGTGTATACACCCCCTAGAGACAAATAATAGGTGTGTATACACCCCCTAGAGACAGAATAATAGGTGTGTATACACCCCCTAGAGACAGAATAATAGGTGTGTATACACCCCCTAGAGACAAATAATAGGTGTGTATACACCCCCTAGAGACAAATAATAGGTGTGTATACACCCCCTAGAGACAGAATAATAGGTGTGTATACACCCCCTAGAGACAGAATAATAGGTGTGTATACACCCCCTAGAGACAAATAATAGGTGTGTATACACCCCCTAGAGACAAATAATAGGTGTGTATACACCCCCTAGAGACAGAATAATAGGTGTGTATACACCCCCTAGAGACAAATAATAGGTGTGTATACACCCCCTAGAGAAAAATAATAGGTGTGTATACACCCCCTAGAGACAGAATAATAGGTGTGTATACACCCCCTAGAGACAAATAATAGGTGTGTATACACCCCCTAGAGACAAATAATAGGTGTGTATACACCCCCTAGAGACAGAATAATAGGTGTGTATACACCCCCTAGAGACAAATAATAGGTGTGTATACACCCCCTAGAGAAAAAATAATAGGTGTGTATACACCCCCTAGAGACAGAATAATAGGTGTGTATACACCCCCTAGAGACAAATAATAGGTGTGTATACACCCCCTAGAGACAAATAATAGGTGTGTATACACCCCCTAGAGACAGAATAATAGGTGTGTATACACCCCCTAGAGACAAATAATAGGTGTGTATACACCCCCTAGAGACAAATAATAGGTGTGTATACACCCCCTAGAGACAGAATAATAGGTGTGTATACACCCCCTAGAGACAAATAATAGGTGTGTATACACCCCCTAGAGACAAATAATAGGTGTGTATACACCCCCTAGAGACAGAATAATAGGTGTGTATACACCCCCTAGAGAAAAATAATAGGTGTGTATACACCCCCTAGAGACAGAATAATAGGTGTGTATACACCCCCTAGAGACAAATAATAGGTGTGTATACACCCCCTAGAGACAGAATAATAGGTGTGTATACACCCCCTAGAGACAAATAATAGGTGTGTATACACCCCCTAGAGAAAAAATAATAGGTGTGTATACACCCCCTAGAGACAGAATAATAGGTGTGTATACACCCCCTAGAGACAAATAATAGGTGTGTATACACCCCCTAGAGACAGAATAATAGGTGTGTATACACCCCCTAGAGACAGAATAATAGGTGTGTATACACCCCCTAGAGACAAATAATAGGTGTGTATACACCCCCTAGAGACAGAATAATAGGTGTGTATACACCCCCTAGAGACAGAATAATAGGTGTGTATACACCCCCTAGAGACAAATAATAGGTGTGTATACACCCCCTAGAGACAAATAATAGGTGTGTATACACCCCCTAGAGACAGAATAATAGGTGTGTATACACCCCCTAGAGACAGAATAATAGGTGTGTATACACCCCCTAGAGACAAATAATAGGTGTGTATACACCCCCTAGAGACAAAATAACCCTTTAAAATGACATATTTTGAGTTGTTCTTTCAGATGAAATCTTTATATCTTAATTAGTATATAGGAACAGTTAAGCAAATTCACTGGTTGAAAATACTTATTTTAAGGCTCCAAAATCGGAGGTCTCCCTCCTAAATAGGAAGTCTCCCTCCTAAAAAGGGAGTCTCCCCCCTAAATAGGGAGTCTCCCTCCTAAAAAGGGAGAGTTACAAGTATGCAGCAGGAATAGCATATTTGTTGTTCTACCACAATGAGCCCAACCCTAACCTGACCTTCCCCATCCCACAGCAGGATCAGAATAAAAACATTCCATGTGAACGTCCCTTTACTTCACCATCACACATCTGACAGATCAGTGTTATTGGTCAGTTGAGTCACTTTATCCACAGGTGATGTCCCGATCAGTGTCACTTACCTGTTTGTCACGGGTGACAATGATACCTATCAGTGTGCCATCCCTTATGCCCATTCCGTCCAAGGCCTCGTGTATACTGTAAGCATCATACTCAGCTGGGGTCTGTAGCAGCCCCTGTAGGATTTCCTCAGTGTCCCCTTGTAGCACCCTCCCCAGCTCCTTCTCTAGGTCCTGTTGCAAAAGGAATCCAGATTCTAAATATTTGCTACTTTACTTTGAAATCAATAACTCCTTCAGAAATTAAAATTACTTCTAGATTTGAAGTAACTCAGCAACTGTCTTGCTAAATCCGATTATGAACTTGCAGAATTTGATGTGTTATAAATATTACAGTTCTAACCCAAATTAAAACATACTGTGTAAAGGGCCTGTCACACACTACTGATGTACCTCGGTGGGAGGGACTAAACCAGAGCAAAATTTTTACAACGGCGAGAAAAATTGGCAGAGCTCCGGCGAGAAAGCAATTAAAAAACAAGGTTACCGCGAGCGGTATATAATACGCCCGTCACACATTGAATGAGCAGTTGTTTGTATGATTGAAATATATGAAGTATTTGTGAGTAATTGATATTAAAAGAGAAATCATTCAACATAACTGGTAGATCAATGAGTGCAATACAACATCATGGAACGCATGCATCGCATTAATGAAACCAAGGGTAATAACTCCAGTAATTA
>NW_018408699.1:145416-179875 GCF_002113885.1 Mizuhopecten yessoensis
GCATAACTCCACAAATTATGGTCGGATAATGGCGGTTATCGAACTTGTCCGAGGTTTCATGGTAATTAACCTTGTTGTGAAGTTTGAAGTTAATCCGTTAATAATTACTCGAGATATCGAGCGGACACTGTTTCGGCAAGTCCATAAAGGGGCATAACTCCACAAATTATGGTCGGATAATGGCGGTTATCGAACTTGTCCGAGGTTTCATGGTAATTAACCTTGTTGGGAAGTTTGAAGTTAATCCGTTAATAATTACTCGAGATATCGAGCGGACATCGTTTGCCCGCCCGTCCGCCCGCTCACGTGATAACATAATACGTCCCCGTCTTCGACGGACGTATAATTAAAATTGACCGTAACAATACCGATGTAGTACCGGCGTTCCCGCTGTTCTACCGATGTAGTACCGGCGTTCCCGCTGTTCTACCACTGTTCTACCGATGTGAGAGCCGATGTGCTACCGAATACCACTTTTCTGTCACCTCAGTGTGACCAATGCGCTACAATGTTATACCGAGGCGCCGTTGTTCTACCAATGTGCCACCGTTGACCGGAGCTATAGCGGAGTGATACTGTTGCACTGCTGATGTTACAGTGGTACATTGTTAGTACATTGGCAGTGCATCAGTACTACTTCGGTGGTATTTAGTAGTACTACAGTATCACATCTGTACCAGTACGGTACACATTGAAGCCACCGGAGAGCCGCCAATCAATTACGGGACGCTACCGTTCAAAAATGTTTACTGCCGTTGTTAAATGTTTCGCTTATGTTCTGACAATGTCCTGACAATGTACTACCGTTCCTAGCGATGTGATTCCGTTGCTCTACGTACTAGTACCGATCCTCAAAAATCGCCAAATTTGTGCTCCGGTATAGCTCCGGCTACCCAAATCGGCTAGGTGTGACAGATCCTTAACTGAGCAATTTTGCAGGGTAAAACTTTCATTGTTTTTGTTTCTGAAAAAAAAAATGTGGGTATTTTTCATTTCGAATAAAATTGCTGATACTCTGAACAGTACGATCTAAATTTTTTTAAATGAATGACAATGAAGTTTTGAAGTTTATATTTTATGTTACTATATATGATATGTAAATAGTGTAACCATATAATACATAGTAATATTACCAGAGAGGTTAAGTATAAATTCTAGGTGAAAATGGATTCCTGGATTTTTAGTAAAAGTTTCCTTTTGAATGAAACACAATTGACATTTAAATGATAACAACTTTCAACGGGATTATTGTATTCAATAAAGATGAAAATCTAGAGGGTCAAACAGTCTAGCATGTTTCTATATTTAATGAGAAGGTCAACCTGGAGAAAAGTCTAGCATGTTTCATGTCTAATGAGGAGGTCACCCTGGAGAAAGGTCAAGCATGTTTCATGTCTAATGAGGGGGTCAACCTGGAGAAAGGTCAAGCATGTTTCATGTCTAATGAGGAGGTCATCCTGGAGAAAGGTCAAGCATGTTTCATGTCTAATGAGGGGGTCAACCTGGAGAAAGGTCAAGCATGTTTCATGTCTAATGAGGGGGTCAACCTGGAGAAAGGTCAAGCATGTTTCATGTCTAATGAGGAGGTCAACCTGGAGAAAAGTCTAGCATGTTTCATGTCTAGTGAGAAGGTCAACCTGGAGAAAAGTCTAGCATGTTTCTGTCTTACGAGAAGGTCAACCTGGAGAAAAGTCTAGCATGATTCTATATCTAATGAGGAGGTCAACCTGGAGAAAAGTCTAGCATGTTTCATGTCTAATGAGAAGGTCAACCTGGAGAAAAGTCTATCATGTTTCTATATCTAATGAGAAGGTCAACCTGTAAAAAAGTCTAGCATTTTTCATGTCTATAATGAGAAGGTCAACCTGGAGAAAAGTCTAGCATTTTTCATGTCTATAATGAGAAGGTCAACCTGGAGAAAAGTCTAGCATGAAAGGTCAAGCATGTTTCATGTCTAATGAGGGGGTCAACCTGGAGAAAGGTCAAGCATGTTTCATGTCTAATGAGGAGGTAAACCTGGAGAAAAGTCTAGCATGTTTCTATGTCTAATGAAAAGGTCAACCTGGAGAAAAGTCTAGCATGTTTCTGTCTTACGAGAAGGTCAACCTGGAGAAAAGTCTATCATGTTTCTATATCTAATGAGAAGGTCAACCTGTAAAAAAGTCTAGCATTTTTCATGTCTATAATGAGAAGGTCAACCTGGAGAAAAGTCTAGCATGATTCTATATCTAATGAGGAGGTCAACCTGGAGAAAAGTCTAGCATGTTTCATGTCTAATGAGAAGGTCAACCTGGAGAAAGGTCAAGCATGTTTCATGTCTAATGAGGAGGTCATCCTGGAGAAAGGTCAAGCATGTTTCATGTCTAATGAGGGGGTCAACCTGGAGAAAGGTCAAGCATGTTTCATGTCTAATGAGGAAGTCAACCTGGAGAAAAGTCTAGCATGTTTCATGTCTAGTGAGAAGGTCAACCTGGAGAAAAGTCTAGCATGAAAGGTCAAGCATGTTTCATGTCTAATGAGGGGGTCAACCTGTAGAAAAGTCAAGCTTGTTTCATGTCTAATGAGGGGGTCAACCTGGAGAAAGGTCAAGCATGTTTCATGTCTAATGAGGGGGTCAACCTGTAGAAAAGTCAAGCTTGTTTCATGTCTAATGAGGGGGTCAACCTGGAGAAAGGTCAAGCATGTTTCATGTCTAATGAGGGGGTCAACCTGGAGAAAGGTCAAGCATGTTTCATGTCTAATGAGGAGGTCAACCTGGAGAAAAGTCTAGCATGTTTCTATGTCTAATGAGAAGGTCAACCTGGAGAAAAGTCTAGCATGTTTCTTTATCTGATGAGGAGGTCAACCTGGAGAAAAGTCAAGCATGTTTCTATGTCTAACAAGAAGGTCAACCTGGAGAAAAGTCTAGCATGTTTCTGTCTTACGAGAAGGTCAACCTGGAGAAAAGTCTAGCATGTTTCTATATCTAATGAGGAGGTCAACCTGGAGAAAAGTCTAGCATGTTTCTATATTTAATGAGAAGGTCAACCTGAAGAAAAGTCTAGCATGTTTCTATGTCTAATGAGAAGGTCAACCTGGAGAAAAGTCTATCATGTTTCTATATCTAATGAGAAGGTCAACCTGGAGAAAAGTCTAGCATTTTTCATGTCTATAATGAGAAGGTCAACCTGGAGAAAAGTCTAGCATGTTTCTATATCTAATGAGAAGGTCAACCTGGAGTAAAGTCTAGCATGTTTCTATATCTGATGAGGAGGTCAACCTGGAGAATAGTCTAGCATGTTTCTATGTCTAATGAGAAGGTCAACTTGGAGAAAAGTCTAGCATGTTTCTAAATCTAATGAGGAGGTCAACCTGGAGAAAAGTCTAGCATGTTTTTATATCTAATGAGAAGGTCAACCTGGAGAAAAGTCTAGCATGTTTCTATATCTTATGAACATAAACTACCGGGCTGATTTCAATGAAAGTTTACAGATATGGTAATTACCCCCTGATGTCGTGCATCAGAGTAGTATTTTTTCATTTCAACCATTTTTAAAGAGTTATGGTCCTTTGTTTAAAATCTTTGTCTAGACAACTCTTTTTTTACTACTAGGACGATTTCAAGAAAACTTGTTCATCTTGGCTAACAAGATTTGGTATGCAAGAATGTTTTGGTATTGGGAGGGAGTACAGGAATTATGTCAGTGACCTATATACTTAAGTTATCACTGATGGGTGACTAATGGATTGCTTTGCAATGATTTGCCTTAGTTAGCCTTTAGCTTACAGTTCTGGTTTATATTGGAGCGGGAGGGATAAGTAAACCTTTGGCGTACAGTTCTAGTTATCATTTTGTTTTGCCTATTGCCCATTTATTAAACAAAATGTGAAGGAATACTACATTATTTTATATCGTTAACACTTAAAAAATAAAGCAAGGAAACATATCCTTGTCAGACAATTTTTTTAGCAATTTTGATTTTTGTGACCTAAACGAAGGTCAAGGTCACCAACGTTTACAGACTTAAATCCATTCACATGAACAACCTACTTGCCAAATATTAAGACCCAAGGACCTTTGGTCATGAAGAAACACAAGTTGAAGGAAAAGTGGAAAGAAATCATGAAGAAACACAAGTTGAAGGAAAAGTGGAAAGAAAGCTGTGTTCCTTTTTTTAATCAAAAGTGTTATATGACAAATTTACCGGTTGTCAATGTTTTTGAAATTACTGATGTTGAAAGATATTATTAGTAGCCAACTTTTAAGCAAGTATGAAAAATAGACTTTTTTTAAAACTATGTAAATTAAAGTGTCAAAAAAGGAAATTTTCTCATTAGTAATGAAATTTCGCATACTTTTATACTTAAATCTTCAATAAAATGAACAATTCATTCTTGAAACAGTGCTATATTTGGTATCAAAATAACAGTTGGAATATGTTGCACACGATGATGATACAAGTTTACAATATTTGTGTCATTTAAATGCTCTAGGAGGAATTGTATAACCGACCTTTAACACCCACACAGGTGTAAGTCAAAGACGTCCAATACTATTTATCATAAAATGAATTAACTGTCCCTGATTTAAGCTTCCTATACCCATACCTTTTTGGATTTATCTTGTTTTGAAATTCCAAGCAGGGGCCAACGCTAATGTTAAATCTCCATAGGCGTTGACCCTACCTTTCAGGAACACTTTTTCTGAACATTAGCTATCAAGGGCGCCTAAAACATTTTGTCTCATTATTTCACCAATGCAGGCATCATTAAAACATGGAACAAAATGCCATTATTTTCACTCAAACACAAAGGATCCTATAGCTCTAGGAACCACAACCCACTCACTTCTGGTATAAAAGAAATGTACAAAAGCATGCAATGCTAAAATGAAAATGGTTTCTTTTTTTTAACATTTTTGTAAAACCTTTTTTCATTGTTAGTATTAATGGAGTTCTTTACGTTTTTAGCTCAGTTTAAATTCTGTAGATCTGTTGTTAAATTATAGGCCAGTATGGAAGATATCTTCCAACACAGGAAGAATGATGGCAAGAGAGGAAGACAGCTGTCATCAGGCATTTGTTAAACATTCCTGAAATTAGCTTCCAGACAATATGTATTGGAATTCATTGTTATGTATTTATGAACATAACCTGACGAGGTTTCATGGGTATTGAACCCTTTCGGCCTTATTACAGGTTACATGTAGTTATTACATGGACATTCTTGACCAATCAGATGCAGCCAACCCATTAAAATAATTGTTAAACTTATATCAAAATACTTCATTTCAGTCTTCCTATGCACGTTTGCTGACAAATGTTTTGAAGGGACCCGGGGTTGCATACATTTGTATCACTGTGAAAAGCCCTGAACAGCATCTGTTGTTGAACTTTCGATTCTCTTGGGCAACCCAAATACTAAGTTTGAACTACCATTTTGTTCTTCAGGAAGTGTACATGTATGGACAAGAAATGTAACTGGACAGAAGGACAGATAGGCAGACCTCACAGACCACTGCTACATCCTCCTAACGTCGGGTGAGGGGGGTTTAACACTAGTAATGTTATCACACAGAAATTGTAGGGCTCAATCTTTACAAAGCTGCACCAAATTTATTGAAAAATAAATAATTGGTATGATATAAATAGGGAGAAATCAGAAATTAGCGAAATGTAAGGTCCATGAAACAGGCTAGAATATGAAAACCATGAAATTTTAACACCACGAAAATAAATGATTTTACAGTAGCTAGTTAAAACATCCAATTACATAATGATAACATTCACGTCATTTATCACGTCTACTTAACAACGCAATGAACTTTGACCCCTTCGGATGGCCTCATTTATGTTTTTAGAGTTTTGCTTTATTTTAGTCTTAAAACCTAAAGCCAATGGTGATGTTGCTTTATCAAACCTAAGAAAAGTTATTTCATCCCATTTTGTCAAATTTGAAAATCCAAGGTCACATTCACGTATCCAGGTTAAAACGCCAATTCAGGTGGTGCAAAAATTTTCTACGATAAACAAACACCGAACCGAACTGTTGGCAGAGATAGAAATATGCAGTTTTGGAGAATAAATAACAATATATCAAGAATAATATGTCCTTCTGTCACACGGTCACGGTATATAACGTACGTATCTTAAAATCTACATGTGGATAGATCTGTTTTATAATCTACATGTGGATAGATCTGTTTTATAAAGAAATGACACAAACCAGCAATAGTCAGCATTTTAGTTTCGGTCAGGCAGGACTGGACCCCTCAATATACATGTGCCAATTATTCTTGAGGTCAGCCTTGGTTCAGATCTGTGCCTGTTATTTTCTTTCAGGTCCAACCATTTCAACTGGTTGAACCGGATACGGGAAAGGGGCCCTAATGAACAGCTGACAATGATAAATTGTGAAGGGAGTTATAATCAGAATAAAACCCTTTGTTGTGATGAGCTAAAAATGTTGAATTTCACACAGACTTGTTTTACTGAGCAATTGACGGTAAAAGTCTCAATGCTGGCATGCTGTTCAGAGGTCACAGAGTACAACCACACTAACTTTTCTGGTTTTCACTAATTATTTCTGCAGTACTGACTCCATGGGGACAATTGCTGGCTGTAATGTTGCCCACACAATTGCTTTCCAGCTGTATTTACGACACAGCTATATCCACAATTAACCCTTTCACCACTGTAGACCATAATGGAGTCATCCAGATTAATGCATAGTAGAGTCTACTAAAGTTACCTAGGGGTGAAAGGGTTAACACCTGACATATTACATCTCCTGGCCAGTACACTTCTCTCAGGGACATTCAACAAAAGTCTGATTCTAACAGCACTGAAACTGCTACAGTGATATATGTATATCAATACACAAATCTAGCATTACCTCAAACTGCCCAAGTGATAATACCTATACACTATCCGAGCAGTACGGAAACTATTCTCTATTTTAGCTGTACCTGGAACAGTTACTGGTTTTTTGGGGTGTTTTTTTAATGTTTTTTATTATCTTTCTGCATCTTATACATGATGTACATTGCCATAATTAGACAATACCCAACTGTCACCAATTACAGCCAAGGGTGGCTAGTTATAATCTAGAGTTTCAAATTTGCTAGTTAAGTAATATAACATAAAACTTTGTCAGAGCCATAGGGATTAGTTTAATAGTTCTCGCGAAATTTGAGTAGCCAGAAATGTCAGCCTATCAGAAATCAAGGTGGCCATCTTGGATATCGATTGGCATGGGGAAAAAAAGTCTGAACATTTTACTTATCTTTCAATTTGCTGATTTGATCAGTGGATGTAAATTGTAGTGATTTGCTTAATAAAATGCTTTCTGCAACATAAGTTAATCAAGATATCCTAGAGAGATCTTGGCGCCCACCATCTTGACATCTTCATTAGTTCTATTTCAGTTTGATCTTTTTTCTTCTTTTCTCTTATCTGTTTGATCAGTTTGCCTGTCCCCCATCTTAATCAGTCTTTTGTCACCTCAAAAATTAACATGCACACCTAAGGACCAAGGGGATAACCTACATATCAAATTTGAGAAAGATTCCTCAAGTACATTCTGAGATATAGTCAATACGACCATCTGCCGACCATCTTGGCCTTCCAAATCATCCCCAAAATGTGTAACAAGAGACCATGGGGAACTTTCATATAAAATTTGAGAAAGACCCCTCTAGTACTTTCTGAGAAATAGCACTAATAAACTTTAACTCTCAAATTCAAGATGGCTAGCCATCTTGGTTTTGCAATCAGTCCCAAAAAACGATATGCATAATGAAGGATCATGGGGGGAACCTTCATGTGAAAATGAAGTACTTTCTGAGAAATAGTGATAACAAGAATTGTTTAACTCATTGACCCCTGAAACTTCATAATGAGCTATTCCAACCTTTAATTGGATGAGTTCAAATGTGTCTTCAGGGGTGAATGAGTTAAGGACGAACAGAATGATGGATGGACGGATGACGACTCACGGATGCAGAATAATTTGAATAGCCCAACATATGGTGATGGCTGGCTAAAAATTGTGTGATTTTAGTATTTGTTAAGATTTTTCTTTCCTGATTTAGTGACTCTTTCAATATTTAACTTACACTTTCATGTTTTCTTAGGACTAAAAATCTTGTTTAATGAACATTTTAAGACAACCCATCAATTTCAGAGTCTTTTCAGTTCTGTATGATTTTTGTATAACAATGGGCAATATTAAGAATCATTTAATTACTAGATGAGGTGTGAGTTTTGGTGCAGTGTTTCTCTGTACTGAATAAATATGTGTTCTACGCTGTAACAAAAAATACATATACATGTAATAACAGCAAAAAATTGATTAATTATGAAAAACAGCAAAAACAAGTAATTTATAGGGTTTCTTCCCTGACTGACCTGTTTGAACTTGCCATTATACATCTTTTTGATCTGCTGCCTCTGGACATTACATCGTTGGGTGAGAATCTCTGTGATCTGCGCCTCGTCTAGCCCATATTTCCCCAAGGCGTCGTTAAGCTTGTCACAATCGTCGTCGGGATGGAAGGACTTGCTTGGCTTCACAGTGCCACTGATATTATTCTTCAACATTTCTTTCTCCTTCTTCTGTCCCTTCGAATTCTCTCTCTCCCTAGCCTCCCTCTCTCTTTCACGTGCTATTTCCTGCCCTTGGCGCTGGCTGACAACCTCAGCAGTGATACGCTGACTGGGTGCAGCAAGGGGGTTTCGGGGGGTGTTGGCCTCCTCCTCCTTTGTCTGGGCATTAGGAGGACGTTTGGTGGTACGTTTAGCAGCTCCCAAAGGCACAGGTGGTTTGCTCTATGGAGGGAATCGTAATCATTTTAACATCATATATCATAATTTACATTACATTGTTACATCAATGTATTAGGGGTTTTGTGTTTTTATAACTGATGAAGAAATTTGGCAATCAAGATTTTGAAACAATCTGATAAGTATAGAAACTCCAATTCACTTTCAATATTTCCCAACTCAAAGGAGGCAGATCATTCCAAATTTGCCTGACTACATAAACAATCAAATAAAGCAGAATAGCGACTATTTGAAAGATGAAATTTACTTCTAATGCATAATCCTGAACTGTACCTAACGCTTCACAAAGTTCAGTGATCAGGAAAGTCCACAGAACAATATTACTTGGGATTTACATCAAACTCATATAAAATATTGTGTTGTTTATTCTCATATCAAAAGGTTACAAAAGTATGTTGATCCAGCCCAAGATAAGAATCAGACATGCACGCCACCTCAGTCAACCTGTACACAATCAATCTACATATTTTAAATTGTAGTGTCATCAATTTCCCTCAACTCTGTCCAAATCTTAATCTTTAAACTAAGTAAGCAAGAAAAAGTCAATTAATTGAATAAATACAAGTCACATGTGTTAACATGCTTAAAAGGACTTACATTCAAATGTTGAAGTTGTTCCACTTACATGTTGAACTTATTTTATTTTTTTCATCATAAAGAATTGAGATACATGTCTTTAACACCCCAACCCCCTTAAAACAACAATGACCAAATATAGATATTTATTTTTGAATGTCATGCCAAGATTCATCTATCAAACCTATGGTAGCAAACATCAGTACAGATTAAACTAACCACTAGTATATAATGTACATTTTGTGGTACCATAGTGTACAGGTATCATTTTCCTGCTCATACTTGCTGTAGTACCACAGCATGTAGGTATCTATAGGTTCTGCTTAGTCCAATCTCTACTACGTCATAAACAACATGACACAAACATATCAGTTTGCCTGCCTAGCCCGCTGTGCGCTATGGTCAAGCATTTAATTGATGTGTTTCAAAAATAACATACATTGACAAACGTTCATACACAAAAACCTCTTACATATGCAATTCTAATGCTATTATTATACATATATATCAATCCGTACTTTTATCTTTCTCATGTGTATCTTTCCCCTTATGATACACAAGATAAAACACAAGTGCGATATAGTAGAGAATAGGAAACCGAGCGAGCCACCCAACCTGAAAATAACTTGTAAACCAGACAAGTCAGGAAGTGCACCAGCCCTTCAAGGCTCGAAACTTCAAGTTGCTGGGATTGCTCTACCATATCCATGTTACGCTAATCCGCTGACCCTGCCAAAAGCTATATTATCAAAATTTAATATGACCGTCGCGCTGGAAAGGCAGCTAGAAAATCAGCTAGAAAATCAGCTAGAAAATGACCCTCGTACCCGATACGCTGACATGTATCGCACATGCTACATACAGAGCCAATCTGATTGGCTAAGCACACTCGGCAATATCCGTATCAAACCGATAAGACAAATAATTCCCGCTATTCTCCGAACCACGGGAATATGTTATTACTGCTGTATTGCCACAGCTTATCACTGCTGTAGTGCCTCAGCCAGGGCTCACTGGTACCAATCTGTCCTGTCCACACTCACAGAAGGTAATTACTGTACAGTCGGGAGTATTATAACCCCTACTAATTAACTCAGACACTCTCCCAACAGTACAAATCACAAGCGCAGCGCTTCAAACCTATCACAAATTAATTAACAGGAGCCTTTCTAATGTACATATATAGCTAGCTTATGACTAGCTGGCACTGATCAGTGTTGTACATAACCTTGTGAGGACAACTACCTCTAGGTACTTATTTCTGAGCTGAACTCAGGAGATGCTGGGACAGTCTCCGGAATTGTAAGGCTACATTCTCTGACAAATATCTTGTGTGTATTAAGCTACACTGGAAAACATTAGATAACCATCTGAATTCTCAATCTATAATGCTATAATTTCGGAATTTCAACATTGATTACAAGAACAGGTAGTTCAATTTTCATACTTCAGACATAAGTAAATCTATCGTTTATGTAAGATTCAGGGAAAAGGTGATGAAGTCTGTAACAAGTAAATGGTTAAAATCTCAACTGTGCATTTTTTTAAAAATCTCACTGCTAAAATAAAGCATTTGCTTGACTGTATCATATGACCCCTTATGGCCTTAGTGATCACTATAACATCAAAGGAATATTGGTTATAATGGATTTAACAAGTACATGTTTATGTATTACAACTAAGTACATGTATGAACAAAATGAGATTGTGGAACATACATGTATACTGTAGCTTGAAATCATGGATTATAGTGTCTGTCCTTTTACACTGAAGACTTCCACTAACCATTTACCACCAAGGCTGAGCAAAATTGTACCAATAGAACAATACATATATAGCCACTTATGTCTCAGCCAATCAAATGCAACAGATGGTGGCCATCTTGGATTTCAGGATCCAGGAAATATCTCAACAAAAAGCAATTGACCGATATGAATATCTCACATGAAGGTCACTGTGTGTTTGTGTGACTATTTTTTGTGAAAGTTGCTTATATTATAGAACTGCAGGCAAGATAAAGAGTCATAGTGGGGAATATTTAAAAGACAGACTCCTATACGTACAAGAGGGACATCAAAACTCACTTCTTCACGTCTGCATTTTAGAATCCTTGCAAAGACGTCATGTAAATACCACCCTTTTATTTGTTCAATTATGTGCACATTGCTTGCTTAAATGTATAAAAGTGATTGTAAGCCTTTGTTTTTTGTTTTCACAATTAAAACCATTACTATTATCCATATGTTGTAAAGCGCTTTAGAGTAATTTTACAAATTATAAAAATATATAAATTTTGTATATTATTATTATTATTACATTGTCTGACAATTGTTAAGGAGAGGCTGAACATGTGTCACTTGTCTTAAACAACTTTGTTTGGGACAAATTTTATTCTCATTAAGTATAATGTGGAGAAAACACTCCTCTTGACATCAAGCAGTGACCTTTACAATTTCAAATTAATCAATGATTTCCGGTTCTGACATTTTTCTTTATTTTTATTGACAATATTTTCACAACATGACAAGTTCATGGAAAGCTAGTAGTTTGTTGTAGCTATTGAGATTAAAATTGAGAAATGAAATATCAGAACAGTGAAAGTAAGATGGCATTAATTTACAGTGGGAGCAATTGGTAAAATATATCACAACACTGGAAAATGGAACATTGCAGTCCTGAAGTTTTGTGATTTTTATGCTTAAATTTTGAAGTTTACTGTGGATAAAGACAGCACAATTGTTTGATTTAACTGGCTGATGAGATATATCAATATAATTTAATTTTGACTACCTCCCAATGAAAGAGGGGCGGGGACACAAAGAAGGAAGCAAGAGGACAGGGAAACAGAGGAGGATCAAGGCAGATGAAAGTGACTAGAAAGAGGAGGAAGCAGATGAAGAAGATGTGCAAGAGGAGGAATAAGATGAAGGAAATGAATGAGAGATTAGGAAGCAGGTGAAATAGACTAGACAGAGGAAGAATAGATGAAGGAGATAAATGGAAGAAGAACCAGATGGAGCAGAGGAGGAAGTAGATGAAAGTGACAAAAGAGAGGAGAAAGCCAATAAAAAAGACAAAAGAGAAGAGGAAGTAGATGAAAAAGAAAAATTAAAGAAGGAAGCCAATAAAAAAGACAAAAGAGAGGAGGAAGCAGGTTTAAGAGAGGAGACAGATGGAAGTAGATGAAGAGGCCAAGACAGACGAAGCTGATGATGGAGAAGAGACCAGTTAATCAAGCAAAGGAGCCAATACAAAGGAGGAAACAGATAGAGAAGACAAGACAGTTTATTGTGTTGACCGCAAGAGATATATATTTGTGAGTATTGGAAGAGCACAATGGTTGGCTGACATAAATAGCACAGGAAGCAGACTTTGGTTAAGTTATTACCACAGCTAGACATGTAATCATCTGTTGTAATTGTTTTACAGGAGCTTGCCATGTTTCTTGGTTGCACAACGAGGAAACATGCCAGTCAACCATTGTGATACTGTAATTAGTCAGCACGATGCAATTTATGGGGAAACGCATTGTGCAAGTGTCAAATTAGTGATTATATTAAAGGTCCTATCCAATAGTTGTTACCACTGAATTTTTATATGTAAAAATCAAACTTGATCAAATTTCCAATGCTGCTTTATTTGTGGAAGTTAATTCAAATAGAACAAACTCCTTCCATATCTCTTTTACAGGTGGCAGTTCTATATAATTATCTCTTTCCTACCCTTGTGTTAAAGATGCTGTAGTGTTGTGGACGTTGCAGTGACATGAGTGCTGTGGTAATGCAGATGCTGTGGGGTCAATGATGTTGTGTGATGGACGCTGTGTGGTCTCTTATGTTGTTGTGTCATGGACGCTGTGGGGTCTCTGATGTTGTTGTGTCATGGACGCTGTGTGGTCTCTGATATTGTTGTGTCATGGATGCTGTGTGGTCTCTGATATTGTTGTCATGGACGCTGTCGGGTCAATGATGTTGTGTCATGGATGCTGTGTGGTCTCTGATGTTGTTGTGTCATGGACGCTGTGGGGTCAATGATGTTGTGTCATGGATGCTGTGTGGTCTCTGATATTGTTGTGTCATGGATGCTGTGTGGTCTCTGATATTGTTGTGTCATGGACGCTGTGTGGTCTATGATGTTGTTGTGTCATGGACGCTGTGTGGTCTCTGATGTTGTTGTGTCATGGACGCTGTGTGGTCTCTGATGTTGTTCGGTCTTGGACGCTGTGGGGTCTCTGATGTTGTTGTGTCTTGGACGCTGTGTGGTCTCTGATGTTGTTGCGTCATGGACGCTGTGGGGTCTCTGATGATGTTGGGTCTTGGACGCTGTGGGGTCTCTGATGTTGTTGTGTCATGGACGCTGTGGCGTGTCTGATGTTGTTGTGTCATGGACGCTGTGTGGTCTATGATGTTGTTGTGTCATGGACGCTGTGTGGTCTCTGATGTTGTTGTGTCATGGACGCTGTGTGGTCTCTGATTTTGTTGTGTCATGGACGCTGTGGCGTCTCTGATGTTGTTGGGTCATGGACGCTGTGGGGTCTCTGATGATGTTGTTTCATGGATGCTGTGTGGTCTCTGATGATGTTGTGTCATAGACGCTGTGGGGTCTCTGATGATGTTCGGTCTTGGACGCTGTGTGGTCTCTGATGTTGTTGTGTCATGGACACTGTGGGGTCAATGATGTTTTGTCATGGACGCTGGATGCTGTGGGGTCTCTGATGTTGTTGTTTCATGGACGCTGTGGGGTCTCTGATGATGTTGGGTCTTGGACGCTGTGGGGTCTCTGATGTTGTTGTGTCATGGTCGCTGTGTGGTCTCTGATGTTGTTGTGTCATGGACGCTGTGGCGTCTCTGATGTTGTTGTGTCATGGACGCTGTGGGGTCTCTGATGTTGTTGTGTCATGGATTCTGTGGGGTTTCTGATGTTGATGTGTCATGGACGCTGTGGGGTCTCTGATGTTGTTGTGTCATGGACACTGTGGGGTCAATGATGTTGTGTCATGGACGCTGGATGCTGTGGGGTCTCTGATGTTGTTGTGTCATGGACGCTGTGTGGTCTATGATGTTGTTGTGTCATGGGCGCTGTGGCGTCTCTGATGTTGTTGGGTCATGGGCGCTGTGGCGTCTCTGATGCTGTTGTGTCATGGACGCTGGATGCTGTGGGGTCTCTGATGTTGTTGGGTCTCTGATGTTGTTGTGTCATAGACGCTGTTAAGTCTCTGATGTTGTTGTGTCATGGACGCTGTGGGGTCTCTGATGTTGTTGTGTCATGGACGCTGTGGGGTCAATGATGTTGTGGGGTCATGGACGCTTTGATGTGTTGAGCAATTTGTTGACATGTGTGGTGTAGATGTTATATTAAGTTGATGCTGTCTTGAGTGGTGCTGTTGTAATGGCTGCTGTTTAACACTTTGCCACATGTAAGTGCCTCTGGACGTCCCCACATCAACTTCATGTAAGTGTTGACTCTGGACATTGCTTTTGTGGTGTCACATGAGCTGTGGTGGGATGGTGCTGTGTTCAATATGTCAACAAGACTTATGTAGAGACTTTGATGCTGTGGTGAAGTCAGTGGGGGCTGCAGTCTGTTAGTGCTTTAATGGTCAGTTGGGGCTGAAGTGAGGTGGATACTGTGGTAACATTGTTTCTGAGGTGACATTAGTACTGTAGACAGTAGGGGCCCACTATGGTTCTGTAGTTGTTGTAGACAGCTGATGTTGTAATGATGTGTGTTGGGGCTGTAGGTGGTGACATTAGTACTGTAGTCAGCAGCGGCTCACTATGGTTCTGTAGTTGATGTAGACAGCTGATGTTGTAATGATGTGTGTTAGGGCTGTAGGTGGTGACATTAGTACTGTAGACAGTAGGGGCTCACTATGGTTCTGTAGTTGCTGTAGACAGCTGATGTTGTAATGATGTGTGTTGGGGCTGTAGGTGGTGACATTAGTACTGTAGACAGTAGGGGCTCACTATGGTTCTGTAGTTGATGTAGACAGCTGATGTTGTAATGATGTGTGTTGGGGCTGTAGGTGGTGACATTAGTACTGTAGACAGTAGGGGCTCACTATGGTTCTGTAGTTGATGTAGACAGCTGATGTTGTAATGATGTGTGTTGGGGCTGTAGGTGGTGACATTAGTACTGTAGACAGTAGGGGCTCACTATGGTTCTGTAGTTGATGTAGACAGCTGATGTTGTAATGATGTGTGTTGGGGCTGTAGGTGGTGACATTAGTACTGTAGACAGTAGGGGCTCACTATGGTTCTGTAGTTGATGTAGACAGCTGATGTTGTAATGATGTGTGTTAGGGCTGTAGGTGGTGACATTAGTACTGTAGACAGTAGGGGCTCACTATGGTTCTGTAGTTGATGTAGACAGCTGATGTTGTAATGATGTGTGTTGGGGCTGTAGGTGGTGACATTAGTACTGTAGACAGTAGGGGCTCACTATGGTTCTGTAGTTGATGTAGACAGCTGATGTTGTAATGATGTGTGTTGAGGCTGTAGGTGGTGACATTAGTACTGTAGACAGTAGCTATATGGGCTCACTACAGTGCTGTAGTTGCTGTAATGATGTCTGTTGTGGTAAGTGGGTGCTTGGTACTGTGTTTGATAGTCTTAGAATTCCAATAGTCTGTAAGTAACAGAACCTACAGAAAACTACTTTGTCCTCATAAGCCACACAGATTGTCGTATTCATTCGGTCAACATTGTTTTACCAAGTAAAGCACTGTGTTCTCACGAAAATCGCACAAAAGAAAACAAATTCTACAGAACAAATCATATCTATTTAGCTAAATGCATATTCTTTCCAATCAGTTTCAAATATAAATAAGTAGTATTGATTTTTTCACGACCTTGATATTTAGATATTTCATGATGAATATTGAAGCAAATGACAGAAAATTTCTCAGCTAAACCTACATGTGAGAAGAATAGGATGATGAAAAGAAGCACATCAATAACTGTGAAGTATTCCACAGAAATATTACTGTTAAAGACTAGCACTGACAAGGCTTTGAACGACTAGCGACAGTGACAGCTGGTTTGTTATCTAGCTTATAGCAGCTCTCACACAGTAATCACAACCCGTACAGCTCTCCTTTGTCACTATAAAAGTGGAAATTTATGAGGTGTGGAACGTTAGCAGTTTTTCAGGTTATGTAGATTAGCACCAAAATTTCCACACAGGAATATTTTTTAATAGTTTATAAATACATTATAGAAACATTGTCAACGCAAACAAATCCACACCACGAACATAAAGAGTCACACTGCCAAAATGTCCTCTTTTATAGTATCTAGCTTAGCCCTTTCACCACTGTGGACCATAATGGACTCATCCAGATCAATGCATGGTAGAGTTGACTAAAGTTACATAGGGGTGAAAGGGTTCAAGCTACTCTAGTCCACCACACCTATATATACTCAGGGACAGTGATTAAGCTGCAACTTATATTCTACTTCACAACTTTTCATAAATCATTTATCATGGAAACACCGACGCCTTTATTGGAGGAAGCCTCTGCAGTGAGCAAAAGCATCCTCGGTTATATAAAGAACAGAAAACCAAATACAATACTATTTAACTATGACTTTGATTTGACTTATGCAATCTACTCTATGACAACCAAGTCTTAAATGTATTTTGAACATTTGTTGTCGATTTCACAACAGAATTATATTTAATAAAATTGCATAATATCATATATTACCGTATGCAACAAATAATTTTGTATACTTGATATATGGTAATTGTGAAACAGAAGCTCAGACAAGCCTCTGGCAACTTTGGTACATTTAGAGACAATTCAGCTGGATGAAAAGTCAATATTCTGTTTACGTGTAAATGACCAGCAATGACAATGGTGAAGGACTTTACCATGTAGGACAGCAGAAACTACAATAAGATCAATACAAATGAGGTATTCGTGTGAGGCATGCAATCTGCATTCAACAATGTCAAAACAGGACAATTGTTACTATAAATGGATCAAACATGAATTATAATGTGACCATTACATCTGTGTGTCCCCAATCAGAGGATATTGTATGAGGGACACATCCATCACACAAGTCAACAGTCACCTACACTAAAAGGCTTCAGGCATTCTATTTTGATTTGGCCAGAAATAGATTTTATAACAAACCATTTCTATTTCAACATTTCCTATGCTGTAACAACAAAACGAAATTGGATTTCGCAAATCTAAGAGATGGAATGAAGCCACTGAAAACGGAAGACTCTGAATACAGGCAAATCATGCTCCGTGGCAGTGAGGCTTCCACGGAGTAAAACATGCTATTATACAATGTCTCTAATGAAATAAAGCTTTTATTCCAAAACTACCAGTGGAATCCCATAGCTGCAAGGAACAAAGTGATTTATTTATGCAGCTGCTGTAGCAGATACATTATATAACTGTCTCTTGCTGTGGGGGTCTAGTTGCTTGATTCGATAAAACAATACTCCTGTGTTCTTTATAGTGGGTCAAAGTTATTTATTTGAGCATTTCTAATAAGAGTTGTTTCTCAGCAAGATACAGGCAAAATATCAAGATACTCAAAGTCTAATGATTCTGAAGAAGTTTTTAAAGAGTAATTTGACGTCAGAAAAATGCCAGATCATTACATATAAGCACATATGCACTTGAATTCATTGTGAGCTAAAACTAACAAGTTTTACAAAACAGATATCCAGTAACTATCAGTCTACAAGGACCCTTAATTTCTCCAGTTACATGTATATCAAGTTTGTAAAGCCTATTACGTTTAATGAACACTTGTTTATCTGATGCCTAATTATAAGGAGTTAAGAAACCTAAAATAGATAAAAGCAAATATAGATACCATAACCATACAGAGATTAGGTTGGGTATTGTAATTTCTTACCTTGATGTTAACACAAAGTTCACCATTGTAAATCTTTATTTTTACCTTCCACATTTCCTATTTTTGTACTGTCCCCTATGGGGTGGGGGGATAGGATTACATGTTCCTATGCTTTTCCCCCTGCCCCTGAGGATAGGAGCACATGTTCCTATGTTTTTTGCCCCTGCCCCTGGGGATAGAATCACATGTTCCTATGTTTTTGCCCCTGCCCCTGAGGATAGGAGCACATGTTCCTATGTTTTTTGCCCCTGCCCCTGGGGATAAAATCACATGTTGCTATGTTTATGCCCCAGCCCCTTGGTACCTACCTTTTTGCCCTGTCCCTGGGGTATCTTGTTGATGAGCTCTATCAGGACGTTGATAGTGGGGTGGTTACATTTGTGTTTCAGGTCATCTACCAGCTCTGCATCATACTTCTTCTTGTATGCCCGCTTTATTGTAGGCATGTCAATCTGGAACAGTTCGTTAATGTTTAGATGACAAGTCACAATCTTAACTGGAAGCATTACAATCTGGAACAGTTCGTTAATGATTAGACGACAAGTCACAGTCTTAACTGCAAGCATTACAATCCGGAACAGTTCGATAATGTTTAGACAACAAGTCACAATCTTAACTGCAAGCATTACAATCCGGAACAGTTCGTTAATGTTTAGACGACAAGTCACAATCTTAACTGCAAGCATTACAATCTGGAACAGATCGTTAATGATTAGTCGACAAGTCACAGTCTTAAATGCAAGCATTTCAATCTGGAACAGATCGTTAATGTTTTTAGACGACAAGTCACAGTCTTAAATGCAAGCATTACAATCTGGAACAGATCATTCATATGTTTAGACTTCAAGTCAATCTTAATAGTAGATATATCAATCTGAAAGAGTAATTCAAGTTAGATAGTCATTAAAAGTCGTTTCTGTAACAAAACTTATTTACTAGTTAGGGTGTTAACCGTAAGCTAAACCTTCTACGTGAAGGGTCGGGTTGTTCTGTTGGGGTTTTCCATCCCTTAGACAATTGCAGTTTCATTGCTTACGAATTCCATCTATCCTGATTTTCTGTCTGGATTTACTTTCCTAGCCTTTGACTTTCCCAAGTCACCCACAAGGCAGTAGGGCTATTTCACCCATAGCCCTATGTCCCCCATTGGATAAAGTGGAATAGTGAGGTAAGTCAGACATAAAAAGTAAACTTTATAGCACTGAAGTACCTGGGAAAAACTGCCTATGAAGTCTTTATGATTTGTACCTTTACCTTATAACTATACCGAAACTATACTGATTTTTGGTATACTGGTCTGACAATTAACCTCTAGATGTGACCTTGACCTTACGAATACCAAGCCGCAAGAGACCATGACACAGAAACTTTCATTGCATCATGTTCAACAGGTCTCGGCAAGGTGTAACAGTTGCAGTCAGAATTGGCTTATAAACTGAGCCTCCTTTGCTTGAGCTTACAATTTTTTTACAAATCTTTCTCCTGCCAGGATGGAATTAGAATTGGCAGCATTTCTCACCTTTAGACACCTTACTGTGGTATTTGATGAAGTGAAGGGGACAAATATCACACATTCATTGGGTTGTCATTGTGATGAAGGGACAAATATCACACATTCATTCAGTTGTCATTGTGATGAAGGGGACAAAAATCACACATTCATCAGGTTGTCATTGTGATGAAGGGGACAAATATCACTCATCAGGTTGTCATTGTGATGAAGGGGACAAATATCACTCATTTGGTTGTCATTGTGATGAAGGGGACAAATATCACCCATTCATCGGGTTGTCATTGTGATGAAGGGGACAAAAATCACCCATTCATCAGGTTGTCATTGTGATGAAGGGGACAAATCTCACACATTCATCGGGTTGTCATTGTGATGAAGGGACAAATATCTCACATTCATTCAGTTGTCATTGTGATGAAGGGGAGAAAAATCACACATTCATCAGGTTGTCATTGTGATAAAGGGACAAATATCACTCATTCATTAGTTTGTCATTGTAATGAAGGGACAACTATCACTCATTTGGTTGTCATTGTAATGAAGGGGACAAATATCACTCATTGGGTTGTCATTGTGATGAAGGGGACAAAAATCACACATTCATCAGGTTGTCATTGTGATGAAGGGGACAAAAATCACACATTCATCAGGTTGTCATTGTGATGAAGGGGACAAACATCACTCATTTGGTTGTCATTGTGATGCAGGGGACAAATATCACACATTCATTGGGTTGTCATTGTGATGAAGGATTGAAGGGACAAATATCACTCATTTGGTTGTCATTGTGATGAATGGACAAATATCACTCATTTGGTTGTCATTGTGATGAATGGACAAATATCACTCATTTGGTTGTCATTGTGATAAAGGGACAAATATCACTCATTCATCGGGTTGTCATTGTGATGAAGGGACAAATATAACACATATGGTTGTCATTGTGATGAAGGGGACAAATATCATTCATTAGGTTGTCATTGTAATGAAGGGACAACTATCACTCATTAGGTTGTCATTGTGATAAAGGGACAAATATCACTCATTCATTAGGTTGTCATTGTAATGAAGGGACAACTATCACTCATTTGGGTGTCATTGTAATGAAGGGGACAAATATCCCTCATTGGGTTGTCATTGTGATGAAGGGACAAATATCACTCATTTCGTTGTCATTGTGATGAAGGGGACAAATAACACTCATTGGGTTGTCATTGTGATGAAGGGACAAATATCACTCATTTGGTTGTCATTGTGATGAAGGGGACAAATATCACTCATTGGGTTGTCATTGTGATGAAGGGGACAAATAACACTCATTCATTGGGTTGTCATTGTGATGAAGGCAAAAGAGCATGCATCAGACACATGGAAATCTAAATTAAAGATTAGTCATTTAGTTGTACGTATTTATCAGACATCTACCAAAGATAAGCTTAACTGGTACAAAAGGACATGATGACGTAATCTGTATTATCGCCTTCCACATAAATCAAAGCACACTGTTAAATCATCACATGTCTAGCAGCACACAAGGTGTGAGAGTTAGAGTATAACTTGGTTATACTTGATAAAACTGTCAGCGACTGGCTATGAAATAGAAGAATAACACCCTAGAAACGTGAAGCTTGTATTGATTTATGGGGCCAAAGTCAAAATGTTCATCCCTGAAAACTATTGACATCGTTTTTATACTGATTCATTTGTGGAGTTTTCAGTAGATGTGCAATAAAGCACATCAGCCTTAAGTGCAGCAAAATAACTTTTATTTAATGTTAGAGTGAGATACAGTAAAAACAGGTCACTATTATAGATCATCAATGTATACTCCAAAGTATTTGGTCACCAGGATAAAGCTATTCTACACTCTACTGTAATAGATCATATAGATATAGCTATTCTACACTTTTCTGTAATAGATTGTATTGATATAGCTATTCTACACTCTACTGTAATAGATCATATAGATATAGCTATTCTACACTTTACTGTAATAGATTGTATTGATATAGCTATTCTACACTCTACTGTAATAGATCATATAGTTTTGCTATTCTACACTTTACTGTAATAGATCATATAGATATAGATATTCTACACTTTACTGTAATAGATCATATAGATATAGCTATTCTACACTTTACTGTAATAGATCATATCGATATAGCTATTCTACACTTTACTGTGATAGATCATATAGATATAGCTATTCTACACTTTACTGTAATAGATCATATAGATATAGCTATTCTACACTTTACTGTTATAGATCATATATATATAGCTATCCTCTCCAGTACAGGATCATCAGTACATTCCTAAACTCTTCATGTAGAAAAAGGTCATCTGGGTATAGTTCTATAAATAGTCACTACCTACTGTAATTGGTCATCTGGGTACATGTATGTACCAGTAGCTATATGATCATATACATCAAAAATCAAAATCAGTATCATTAAGGACCGCTGTACCACTGCTGGCAATGCACTAGAGAATTCCAACATGTTTTTTCTTATATACAGTAATTTCCCTTTCGTTTTGGATATAAATGTAGCACAATTGGACCAGGAACTACTACTGTTGACCAGGTAGCTCAATTGATTATAGTAATAGTTTATAATTTCCAATCTGAGGCCCAGGGTTCGAGTCCTGGTCTATAGCTATAGCCATCTTGAATGTTTACACATGGAACACTGTTGTGCCTAGTTTTCTATATCAAAGCTGTAGACATGCCAAACAGTTCCCAATGCATAGTTCCAGTTTTACACCGTTTACCGTTCAGTGGTAACGGCACATGCTTTTTGATAATAATTGTGAACCTGGCTAGCTAATATGCAGTGTGTGACTTCATCGTGACCTTGTTTACCTGATTATATTTGGTGACCTTGCTTTAACATAGTGTAACTTTGTGTCAACATAGTTTAATATTTTTATCATTGTGAACCTGGCTATCAAACATGCAGTGTGACTTGTAATACAAAATTTACCTTTAAACTCCGATTAGTATGCTAAAATCTTTTTAAGTACTTCATTCAATATAACCACCAGCCAACCACCGCTGAACTTCTAATTCTACACTTAACCCACACACCAAAAACAGTCAATTTACTTATTGACATTCAACACGCAAAAAACGTTCATTCTCATTTGTTTCTGAAATCCCACAGCAAATCTAAAAGTAAGATTGAGCATTAAATTTTTACATGACAAATGTGATGGAAGCATGCAACAATGTAGTTACAGTGAGTGTCCTATTCTAAGGGCATCATGTACAGTACTGGGTCGGGCAACCGCCCACAATAATCTATTTATATCGCCTCGTGTCCTGAGGGCGGCATGTACAGACCATCATAGAACTGCCAACAGTGACGTAGTTACAGCTCTGTAGTATGAAGGTGGCATGTACAGTAGTGTCAGAAAACCATTTATGTTTTCAGTACATGTACCTTCTTTTTCTGACCACTTTATGAAACCATTGTTCATCAGGGAAAACAGAATTTGATCAAAGAACTATCATTATACATGTATTGTACTTTCCAGAACCACAGAACTCAGAGTGTCAGGAAAACAATGAAATTTGAGAGTTGACAGATAACAACAATACTCACTTGTCAGGGAATGATAGTTTCTAGTTGTCAGGGAATCAAAGAATGTGGTTGTCAAAAAAATACAGTACTTGGTCATATAAGGTGGCCATAGCACTTCATCAAGGATTCGTAGAAATTATTTGTCAGCCAATTAGGAAACTACTGTTCTTGGTTGTCAGGAAACTACAGTACTATGTTGTTAAGAACTACAGTACTTCATCGAGGAACTAGGTTTTCAGGGAAAGACATATCTTGGTCCTAAGGAAACCACAAAATGCAGTTATCAGGGAAACAGCTAGTACTCCATTGTTAAGGAAACCACAATTAACACTCAGTTGTCGGAGACCATAGATTCTGGTTGTCAAGGAAATAATTTTTACTTATGGGAACCACAGTAAAACAGTTATCAGAGAACCACAGTACTTGGTTGTCATGGAATCACAGCACTATTGGTTGTCATGGAACCTTAGACATCAGCTCTCAGGGAACCCCTTTACTATGGCACTGGAACCCCAATAACTTGGTTGTCATGGAATCACAGCACTATTGGTCGTCACGGAACCTTAGACATCAGCTGTCGGGGAACCCCTTTACTATGGCACTCACCAATAACTTGGTTGTCATGGAATCACAACACTATTGATTGTCAAGGAACCTTAGACATCAGCTGTCAGGGAACCCCATTACTATGGCACTCACCAATAACTTGGTTGTCATGGAATCACAATTTTGTGGGAATCACAGGAACTTATCACACAGCTGTAAGAAAATGACACCCCTCATTTGTCAGGGAAAAACAGTTTCCAATTTTTAGGGAACCACACCACTCATTTGTCAGGGTACCACACCACTCATTTGTCAGAAAACCACACCACTCATTTGTCAGGGAACCATACCACTCATTTGTCAGAAAACCACACCACTCATTTGTCAGGGCACTATGGGACTCGGTAGGACTCGGTAGTCACAGAACCTGGGGACCAACCATGCAGTGATTGAAAAACAGCCTCCAGTAGGTTGGAGGAAACATGCATCAACTTAATTAGAGGAAATGGAAGATGGTTAATTCTACATAATGGTTCGAAGTTAAGGATACAGAATACCAACAACCCAAAGGAGCCTCCATCAAATGACTTGTGCGAACAAAAAAAAATGATCAAATAAAAAATGCATGCACACAAAATTGAATTTTACCAAGACCTTATATTGATAAAATGAACATATACTCACTTTGCTATCACAGAGTTTTGTTACCTTTTAAATGAGACAACATTGCAGATAATTTATTGACTGAAAACTGACAGATATCTGTAGATGTTACGCGCGATGTTGGTGACACTGCTTCAAAATTGCATGGCGCCCGCTAAAAGTATCGCTGTATTATTAAGTTTTCAGAACTTGACATCATATTATATATCACAGAAAACGATTTTTCAAACTCATTTATCTAATGCTAGTTATGGATAGTATAAACACAACATGAAGAATTCTGTTCAACATTAACAACCTTGAAAACGTCACAATAACTTGTGTAACTCGTAACATCTACGGGGTAAGACGTTTTAAAGAAATTCCATAAATTTGCCCCAAAAGTACGGAAGCAGAATTGACGTCGCAGATGAAGTCAAATGTTTCATTGGGATCATGCAGTGATTGGCATATTTACCAAAATTTTCTCCAAACCGCTAGTTACATATTGTAGCGCTTACCCAGCAGGAAGGTTGGCATGAATCTAGCGTGTTGACAGGAGGATATTGTCAGATATATTTAAGATATATAAAGTTATATTTGTAATGCGTCTTTGTCGAAATTATCGTACAAAGAAAATTATCTATCTGAAAAGAATGTTTTCTTGTTACACAGGCAAAAATAAAATTCTGAAATTTGTCCAGTAGTTGTTTTTGACGTACATTTTGCATAAATTGAAACTTTGATGACGTATATTATTAAATTACGAAACATGAAATGAAACAATTTTGTCCTAATAAGAATGTGTCTTTACTGAATGGAATGAAACACTTTCACTTTTGTGAAGGGATCAATAATGAAAATATTGCACTTCACTTTTAAATTTCCGTAAAATGTCCCACTTTGGTGACGCAACGGGAATAACGTTAGGCAACATTTAGAGTGCTAAACATCAGTAGAAATCGTGAGGCCATTTTATGATTATGATTTAAATTTAATACATCATTACAATTTTTGAAGTACTACGTGGATAAAGTCAATACTTATAAATAGAATCGTAGAAATATGATAAAAATAACAGATATCTGATGTTGATACTAAATCTAAAACTGGGACAACCGACTTGTTCAAAAACAATGGAAACGATTTTGAGAATATAGCCCTGTCCCAACAACCATATATCTTTCTTCCCCTCCTAATTCCGGCGATTTTTTAAACTATATTTATTTCACAAAAATTATAAAAAATGTTTATTAGCTCATGTTGATCCTTTTTCTTTGTCAACACAGTAGTGTACAAGGGGGTTCTACAAAATAATGCAAAGTATGATAAAATTATGTCATTTTACGTTACACAAGGTGTCACCGATACCGCACGTAACGTCGTAATATTTGCATCATATCTCAGATTTGTTTTTCCTGTAGTGTTTTCAATATCTTATTTATCATACATATAAATGTAATAAAAATTCCATTTATATAAGACAAGACAATTGATTATGGATGTGTGATCAGTGATCAAATCCTTGAAGCACACTCTGTGATAATTACTGATGAACCTCGTGGTAAATCTCTGTGAATTCAGAACTGTGCAAATATCTATCATTTCAAAAAGGTGATAAACCCTAAACTGCATTTACAAAGCTGAATACTACAGCACTCAGCCGCTTTAAAATGCTGTCACATAGATATTGATCTGCATCAATTGGCACTTCTTTTCCCTCAGATTTCAAACGCTGTTGTCATGCAATATTGGAACCAATGAACAAAGCGTATGGAATGCATATCGTCAACATTTCAACAATAAATAATCACATTGATCTTCCCAATGGAGGTAGCTTGTGTAGTTAAATCTTCTCTGAGAAGCTGTTTACTGCACTTAGAACAATCACATTGATCTTCCCAATGGAGGTAGCTTGTGCAGTTAAATCTTCTCTGAGAAGCTGTTTACTGCACTTAGAACAATCACATTGATCTTCCCAATGGAGGTAGCTTGTGCAGTTAAATCTTCTCTGAGAAGCTGTTTACTGCACTTAGAACAATCACATTGATCTTCCCAATGGAGGTAGCTTGTGCAGTTAAATCTTCTCTGAGAAGCTGTTTACTGCACTTAGAACAATCACATTGATCTTCCCAATGGAGGTAGCTTGTGCAGTTAAATCTTCTCTGAGAAGCTGTTTACTGCACTTAGAACAATCACATTGATCTTCCCAATGGAGGTAGCTTGTGCAGTTAAATCTTCTCTGAGAAGCTGTTTACTGCACTTAGAACAATCACATTGATCTTCCCAATGGAGGTAGCTTGTGCAGTTAAATCTTCTCTGAGAAGCTGTTTACTGCACTTAGAACAATCACATTGATCTTCCCAATGGAGGTAGCTTGTGCAGTTAAATCTTCTCTGAGAAGCTGTTTACTGCACTTAGAACAATCACATTGATCTTCCCAATGGAGGTAGCTTGTGCAGTTAAATCTTCTCTGAGAAGCTGTTTACTGCACTTAGAACAATCACATTGATCTTCCCAATGGAGGTAGCTTGTGCAGTTAAATCTTCTCTGAGAAGCTGTTTACTGCACTTAGAACAATCACATTGATCTTCCCAATGGAGGTAGCTTGTGCAGTTAAATCTTCTCTGAGAAGCTGTTTACTGCACTTAGAACAATCACATTGATCTTCCCAATGGAGGTAGCTTGTGCAGTTAAATCTTCTCTGAGAAGCTGTTTACTGCACTTAGAACAATCACATTGATCTTCCCAATGGAGGTAGCTTGTGCAGTTAAATCTTCTCTGAGAAGCTGTTTACTGCACTTAGAACAATCACATTGATCTTCCCAATGGAGGTAGCTTGTGCAGTTAAATCTTCTCTGAGAAGCTGTTTACTGCACTTAGAACAATCACATTGATCTTCCCAATGGAGGTAGCTTGTGCAGTTAAATCTTCTCTGAGAAGCTGTTTACTGCACTTAGAACAATCACATTGATCTTCCCAATGGAGGTAGCTTGTGCAGTTAAATCTTCTCTGAGAAGCTGTTTACTGCACTTAGAACAATCACATTGATCTTCCCAATGGAGGTAGCTTGTGCAGTTAAATCTTCTCTGAGAAGCTGTTTACTGCACTTAGAACAATCACATTGATCTTCCCAATGGAGGTAGCTTGTGCAGTTAAATCTTCTCTGAGAAGCTGTTTACTGCACTTAGAACAATCACATTGATCTTCCCAATGGAGGTAGCTTGTGCAGTTAAATCTTCTCTGAGAAGCTGTTTACTGCACTTAGAACAATCACATTGATCTTCCCAATGGAGGTAGCTTGTGCAGTTAAATCTTCTCTGAGAAGCTGTTTACTGCACTTAGAACAATCACATTGATCTTCCCAATGGAGGTAGCTTGTGCAGTTAAATCTTCTCTGAGAAGCTGTTTACTGCACTTAGAACAATCACATTGATCTTCCCAATGGAGGTAGCTTGTGCAGTTAAATCTTCTCTGAGAAGCTGTTTACTGCACTTAGAACAATCACATTGATCTTCCCAATGGAGGTAGCTTGTGCAGTTAAATCTTCTCTGAGAAGCTGTTTACTGCACTTAGAACAATCACATTGATCTTCCCAATGGAGGTAGCTTGTGCAGTTAAATCTTCTCTGAGAAGCTGTTTACTGCACTTAGAACAATCACATTGATCTTCCCAATGGAGGTAGCTTGTGCAGTTAAATCTTCTCTGAGAAGCTGTTTACTGCACTTAGAACAATCACATTGATCTTCCCAATGGAGGTAGCTTGTGCAGTTAAATCTTCTCTGAGAAGCTGTTTACTGCACTTAGAACAATCACATTGATCTTCCCAATGGAGGTAGCTTGTGCAGTTAAATCTTCTCTGAGAAGCTGTTTACTGCACTTAGAACAATCACATTGATCTTCCCAATGGAGGTAGCTTGTGCAGTTAAATCTTCTCTGAGAAGCTGTTTACTGCACTTAGAACAATCACATTGATCTTCCCAATGGAGGTAGCTTGTGCAGTTAAATCTTCTCTGAGAAGCTGTTTACTGCACTTAGAACAATCACATTGATCTTCCCAATGGAGGTAGCTTGTGCAGTTAAATCTTCTCTGAGAAGCTGTTTACTGCACTTAGAACAATCACATTGATCTTCCCAATGGAGGTAGCTTGTGCAGTTAAATCTTCTCTGAGAAGCTGTTTACTGCACTTAGAACAATCACATTGATCTTCCCAATGGAGGTAGCTTGTGCAGTTAAATCTTCTCTGAGAAGCTGTTTACTGCACTTAGAACAATCACATTGATCTTCCCAATGGAGGTAGCTTGTGCAGTTAAATCTTCTCTGAGAAGCTGTTTACTGCACTTAGAACAATCACATTGATCTTCCCAATGGAGGTAGCTTGTGCAGTTAAATCTTCTCTGAGAAGCTGTTTACTGCACTTAGAACAATCACATTGATCTTCCCAATGGAGGTAGCTTGTGCAGTTAAATCTTCTCTGAGAAGCTGTTTACTGCACTTAGAACAATCACATTGATCTTCCCAATGGAGGTAGCTTGTGCAGTTAAATCTTCTCTGAGAAGCTGTTTACTGCACTTAGAACAATCACATTGATCTTCCCAATGGAGGTAGCTTGTGCAGTTAAATCTTCTCTGAGAAGCTGTTTACTGCACTTAGAACAATCACATTGATCTTCCCAATGGAGGTAGCTTGTGCAGTTAAATCTTCTCTGAGAAGCTGTTTACTGCACTTAGAACAATCACATTGATCTTCCCAATGGAGGTAGCTTGTGCAGTTAAATCTTCTCTGAGAAGCTGTTTACTGCACTTAGAACAATCACATTGATCTTCCCAATGGAGGTAGCTTGTGCAGTTAAATCTTCTCTGAGAAGCTGTTTACTGCACTTAGAACAATCACATTGATCTTCCCAATGGAGGTAGCTTGTGCAGTTAAATCTTCTCTGAGAAGCTGTTTACTGCACTTAGAACAATCACATTGATCTTCCCAATGGAGGTAGCTTGTGCAGTTAAATCTTCTCTGAGAAGCTGTTTACTGCACTTAGAACAATCACATTGATCTTCCCAATGGAGGTAGCTTGTGCAGTTAAATCTTCTCTGAGAAGCTGTTTACTGCACTTAGAACAATCACATTGATCTTCCCAATGGAGGTAGCTTGTGCAGTTAAATCTTCTCTGAGAAGCTGTTTACTGCACTTAGAACAATCACATTGATCTTCCCAATGGAGGTAGCTTGTGCAGTTAAATCTTCTCTGAGAAGCTGTTTACTGCACTTAGAACAATCACATTGATCTTCCCAATGGAGGTAGCTTGTGCAGTTAAATCTTCTCTGAGAAGCTGTTTACTGCACTTAGAACAATCACATTGATCTTCCCAATGGAGGTAGCTTGTGCAGTTAAATCTTCTCTGAGAAGCTGTTTACTGCACTTAGAACAATCACATTGATCTTCCCAATGGAGGTAGCTTGTGCAGTTAAATCTTCTCTGAGAAGCTGTTTACTGCACTTAGAACAATCACATTGATCTTCCCAATGGAGGTAGCTTGTGCAGTTAAATCTTCTCTGAGAAGCTGTTTACTGCACTTAGAACAATCACATTGATCTTCCCAATGGAGGTAGCTTGTGCAGTTAAATCTTCTCTGAGAAGCTGTTTACTGCACTTAGAACAATCACATTGATCTTCCCAATGGAGGTAGCTTGTGCAGTTAAATCTTCTCTGAGAAGCTGTTTACTGCACTTAGAACAATCACATTGATCTTCCCAATGGAGGTAGCTTGTGCAGTTAAATCTTCTCTGAGAAGCTGTTTACTGCACTTAGAACAATCACATTTTACTTTTACTTTTACTTTTTCTACATGACTGAGCTATCATCCGTACTTTCTAACAATATCATTTATTTCATTTTTTTTCGGATGAGCCATGTGTAACTGTAGAAGTTTCTATACATTAAGACGATGAACATCTACATTTAGGAATCTGTATAGGGTTTCCTAGATATTTCATGGTGCAAATTGATATCAGACGTAGGTGTAATAGAAACACTTCTGTCAAGTAATGAGGTAGTGTTCTAGCACATGTCACAATACAGTAGACAACCCACAATGAGACTTCTGTAATGTTTATTATGGTGGTAATGAGCCTGATACATACTGACATCCTTGGATTTTGTCGCGAGCAGTAGAGTTGTGAAAGCCTACAACATGTAGGATGATGCAATTTCAACATAAATTTTTACAAAGCAAGGAAGTAAAAGAAACCCTAGACATTCATTCGAGCACACTCAACGTCAAATCATGAACAAGGCTCTACCGTCTCTTTGAAAGTTTCCACTGCACCTCATTTTACCACTTTACAGTCCTGACCAAGGTTTCCTTGGACCTTCAGTCTCCACAAAGGACTCCTTGGTACCCCACCGAGTCTATCAGGTCTCATTGCTTCTATCTAGTTAACCTGAACTCTTCAGGGGCCATTCTGAGGTGTCATGGCAGTTCACAGTCCCCACCAATATTTCCAGGGGCTCTGATGTGAACCTTAAAGAGGTTACTCTGGCCCCTGAGACACAGACACTACCATGAACGGTTACTGTGAATCCTCAGTAAATCTCCTATAGTATACAGTATCCTTGGCCCTGAGGCAGACACAGAAAACCCTCGGAGGGATGCTATGGGCCTTCATGTTTTTTATAAGATATCCAAGGGCCTTTATGTTGTCCATCAAGGTTTCTGTGGAGACAGACATGTAGGGATTTAACACCCACATAATGGTGACAATGTTAAAACAAATATCTGTAATAGAGGGGAATCATCAGCCAATACAGAAATTGATAGCACCAACACAGTCGGTAGTTTGTCCTCATCCCTGATAACAAATTTAGTCTGCCAGTGAGTAACGCCAAAGCATAACTACATTTTTGCAAAAATCATACTCAAAGAAGTCATACAAATCTATCTTTTCATCAAAATCCTCTTTGCAATTGTAACTATAGAAATAAATAATGAAAAATATATTTTCTTCCCAGTAAGTTTTCTCATAAAACTGTCTCAATATAAATTGTTCTTCCTGAAGCCAATTGATTTACCAGTAGGAAGTAACAAACAGTGTTTGGAACTTGGGCACTTTTTACTGTGATGTAGATTGTCTAATACAGGCTTTGAAATGATTTGTGAATTTTTTATATTTTTTTTTATATAAATGTTCTTTCCCTGATTAACGACAGAAGAATCAGCAGTGACCCTAAGACGCTGTATTAACTACTGAGCCACTCTAATGGTGTTAAGAAATCAGTCCAGTCCAGACTGATGCTGGAAAAGCCCACACTGGACCATTGTAAAGCCGGGCTAACAAATTCCTTACCAAAGTGTTACATTATATAATTACAACACCTACATGTTTAATATAAAAGAACTTAATTGTGCATCTTTTGTCTGGAGACATTATCAGCCCAGATATCTTTTATTCATAAATGTTTATAGTTTTGAAATTATCAACGAAAAGGTTTCATGTATTTATTTAATCCTACTGCTTAATAAGTTTCGAGTACAAATGTACTAGCCTATGTAGACAAGAGTAGATTACAGCATTATCAAGTACAAATATACTAGCCTATGTAGACAAGAGTAGATTACAGCATTATCAAGTACAAATAAACTAGCCTATGTTAGACAAGGGTAGATTACAGCATTATCAAGTACAAATATACTAGCCTATGTTGACAAGGGTAGATTACAGCATTATCAGGTCATGTCTATCAAAGAGAGCCAGACTGGAGACAAAAAATATTCTACATTCAAAAACCTATGAAACCAGTTGTCAGTATGTAGTCGGAATACTGTATTGGGTGCCTTTGGCGTGGTACATTGTATTTCAGTAAAGTAGTACTCCAAAGACAGCATCAGATACATGCTATCACAAGCAGGCAAACATTACACACATGGAGGCAAGTTCTCAAATGACCTTAGCTGTTAAACCCTTTAAAACTAAATCAAAAACCTAATTAATTTGAAAACAGATAGGGCCAACTATATTGAAAACATTATTGCTAAAACTGAAAATCACTGAGTGCTTCATCTTTGTACATAAATATCCAAGATTTACCACAAACATAAGATCCACTCTTGAAAATAGCACTTTAAGGTCTGATAATTAAAGTTTAATGCAAACACAAAAGAATCACTCCAGAATAAAGTAGCCTGGCCTGCCAGTATTTCATTATCACAAGCATAACAGAATCCCTCTTTAAAACGGAAACCAACAATGTACCACTATGTAGGTCTGCCATGAAATAACAGATTTATCACAAAAATAACAGGTTTACCACAAATATGACCTTAAATAATATATTACATAGGTCTGCCAAGATTTACCATAAACATAATTAATTTGAGAAAATAGTAAGGTTGATTCTATTGCATCAAATATTTTTTGATGAAATGTTTGTGTGATAAAAGAAATACAAGGAATTCAAAGCAGATGACATAATCAGTGTCTACAGGGTATGATTAGGACAGACTCTTAGCCAGTAATTGAAGAAAACCTCTTGACAAGGATTCAATGGCAGTAATTGAAGAAAACTTCCAAGCACAGATTCATGGTTGGTAATTACAGAAATCCTCCCGACAGAGTGATTCCCTGTGAGATTTATGTAACATAAAAGGAGTAATTGATTAAGACAACTTGAAAAGTGATTTGTTAGGAGTCTTATCTTTCTCTGAATACCTAATGGACTCCATACTTTATTCCTAACAATCAGTGGCTCTGATGGACCCATACTTCATTCCTAACAATCAGTGGCTATGGTGGACCCATACTTTATTCCTAACAATCAGTGGCTCTGATGAACCCATACTTTATTCCTAACAATCAGTGGCTCTGATGAACCAATACTTTATTCCTAACAATCAGTGGCTCTGATGGACTCCATACTTTATTCCTAACAACCAGTGGCTCTGATGGACCCATACTTTATTCCTAACAATCAGTGGCTCCGATGGACTCCATACTTTATTCCTAACAATCAGCGGCTATGGTGGACCCATTCTTTAAACCTTACGATCAGTGGCTATGGTGGACCCATACTTTATTCCTAACAATCAGTGGCTCTGATGGACTCCATACTTCATTCCTAACAATCAGTGGCTCTGATGGACCCATACTTTATTCCTAACAATCAGTGGCTATGGCGGACCCATACTTTAAACCTTATGATCAGTGGCTCTGATAGCCCCATACTTTAATTCTTACAATCAGTGACTCTGATACCCCCATACTTTATTCCTTACAATCAGTGGCTCTGATGGCCCCATACTGTATTCCTAACAACCAGTGGCTCTGATGGACCCATACATTATTCCTAACAATCGGTGGCTATGGTGGACCCATACTTTAAACCTTACGATCAGTCAGGCTCTGATGGCCCCATACTGTATCCCTTACAATCAGTGACTCTGATAGCCCCATACATTATTCCTAACAATCAGTGGCTATGGTGAACCAATACTTTATTCCTTACGATCAGTGGCTATGGTGGACCCATTCTTTAAACCTTATGATCAGTGGCTCTGATGGCCCCATACTTTATTCCTTACAATCAGTGGCTCTGTTAGCCCCATACTTTATTCTTAACACTCAGTGGCTCTGATACCCCCATACTTAATTCCTAACAATCAGTGGCTATGGTGGACCCATACTTTACACCTTATGATCAGTGGCTCTGATAGCCCCATACTTTATTCCTTACAATCAGTGGCTCTGATAGCCCCATACTTTATTCCTAACAATCAGTGGGTATGGTGGACCCATACTTTCAACCTTATGATCAGTGGCTCTGATAGCCCCATACTTAATTCCTTACAATCAGTGGCTCTGATAGCCCCATACTTTATTCCTAACAATCAGTGG